>NC_059173.1:36614679-36892658 GCF_019923935.1 Bubalus bubalis | reverse complement strand
GAAGCTTAAGGTCAATCACACAAAGCGCTGGGACAAATTCTAATGTAGACTTGCTGTCTAACTGATAATAGAACATCTTTCCTGGCTATCTGCTGACTTTACATAACTCAACAGGTAAATGTTGTATATTTACTTTGTAAAGCGGCTGAAAAGATTGTCATGTGACGGAGATACGCATTAATAAACGTTCCTTCTGAAGGTAGAGCCGCAAGCTCTTCATGTTTTTTTTCCAGGCCTGTCACTTGGTAATAGCAGAGACTAACTTGATATTTGTAGCAGAGATTAGCTGTTTATTCCAACTTTTAGTGGAATATGGCCACAGTTTAATAGACAGTGAACACAGCCCCAGGACGGACTTGGAGAAGGATACCCAGTCTATCAAAGCCCCAGGGTCATTTTCAGTAGGCAGAATAGAACAGCCGAATTTAACAGTCAGAGGGATGCTGAGGGTAGAATCCCACTTTTACCAAAAAGGTTCCTTGAAATAACCCTTTTGCTCATTTCACTGCTCCTGGCTCCAGTATTCCATTTGGGAATTTAAAATAGACTGACTCAGAGAGAATAGTGTCATCTGCTGTATCACTAGCAAGAGTTGGTTTTTTTTTTTTTGTAATTATCCTTTGATAAAATTCTTGATGTAGCCATTGATTCAAGCCAAGACTTCCCTTTTCCCAATTGTTTGCAAACCTAGGACCAAGTAGTATACTGTTTGCATGATTAATTCAGTCTCAAAGTTTTAAAAAATATTTAATGAACTCCAAAAGCATTTGAAGTCAGTTCTTGTGAGTTTTAATCTGAAGACATTCCTTAAACATTTACATATGCAAAGTTCAGACTAGGTACAGCAAGCCACAAAGATGAGTATGACAACCTTAACTGCACTCAAGGAGTTTAAAATCTCATAAGGGAGAGGTGGAAATGAAGCCAGGCATAAACAATTATGCTATTAGAGTAGAATGAGTGCATAAATACATACATACAAGGAGAGAGCTCTGCAGAGTCAAGTGCCAAGAGGAAATGGTCAACATAAGATTGTGGAGAAATCAAGAAAACCTTTTATGAGCCTGAAAAGGTAAATAAGATCAGAGGCAGAAAGAGTGGGCAGTTAATTCAAGCACCCCACCCCACTCCATCCCCTATTCCAAAGTGCCCAGCATGTCCAGGGAATATTAATTTTAAGGGAATATTAAGTTTTATTGGAACAATAGATTATGTATAAGAGAGCAGTGAGATTTAGCTGGATGTGTTAGTTTGGGGCATTAATGTATAGGATCTTGTATGTCAAGGAGAGGCAATAGGGAGTCATTGATTGTTTCAGAGCAGCAAAGGCTTGATCCAAGTCACTCTAAGAAGGGGATGGATTGAAGTGGCAATTGGCAGAATGTGAGTAAATACCTTAGAAAACTACTGTAGCTTTTCAGACGGAGATTAGGATCTGTGATAGTGTAGGACTGGTGGGATGGAATGGGGAGAGATAGGAAGGTGGGATACACAGAAAGAATCTATGGGAATTTGCCTATCCATGAGGGGTTTAAAGAAAAAGCAGGGTCAGAGGTGACTTAGTGATTTTGATGTAGATGACTAAGATCATGATGTTATTGTTGAAAAAAAAAGAAACTAAATGATCTGACTTTTCAGATAATTTTCAAATACATTTCAAACAGGAAGAAAGGAATGTAAGTTTAAAGCTTGAGAGAATTTGAGTCTGCTGTCTGATGGGAATTTTTTTCAAGTTGTGTAAATTTATGATATTGCCCAAGAAAGGGGTGCAAAGAGAAAAACAAAGGAAGCCTGAGTTAGGTTTCTGAGGGAAATTTCTTTGTTTAGAGGGGCAAAAAGAACGAGTAGCAAGCAAAAGACACAGAAAAAGATGAAGCAGCAGGTGGTACAAAAGCAAGGCTGCCTAGAGAGAAGAGTTTCAAGAAAAGGGAAGAATAGTAAGGCTAAGTCCCTTTGTTGTCCACTTGAAACTATCACAGCTATTGTTAATCAGCTATACTCCAATATAAAATAAAAAGTTTAAAAACAAAATGAAAAGGGAAAAATTGACCCACAGTTGGCAAACACTTGGTAAATCAAGAGAGAAACTTTGTGGGAATTACCTGTGGCCCAGTGGTTAGGATTTACTGTCAAGGGCCAGTGTTTGGTACCTAGTTGGAGAAAAAGCTGAATAGCTTGGCCAATAAAAAAAAAAAAAAGAAGAGAGAGAAACTTTGTGAGTCTACGTTTAGTAAGAAGACTCATCCCTTACACTTACCGTACATGCACAAAACCATTAGATTTCTCAGCACTGTTATCTTTAAGAGAAAAAACTTCTGCAAGAGAGGGTTCTGGGGAATTCCTTGGTGGTTCAGTGGTTAGGACTCAGTGCTTTCACTGCTGTGGCCTTAGTTAAATTCCTGGTCTGAGAACTAAGACTTGCAAGCAGCTAGGCCAAAAAAAAAAAAAAAAAAAAAAAAAATTGCAATGAATATACTTAAAAAAAAAAGAAGAAAAGATTCTGTTTAGTTTTTCTTGAAGACATGCTGCCAAAAATTTGTCATAATAAAAGCTGTAATTTGTATTTATGTAATACCTCATGCTGTCATTTATATGAATTAACTTGAATCATACCTCTTTAAAGCAGATTTTATTATTTGGCAAATGAGGAAATTGATACATAGTGAAGTCAAGTCAGTTTCTGAAGATTAATTAGTAAATCAATAACAGAGCTTCTGTATTCTAGAGTATTATTAACTGTAGTCCCCACACTCTACTTAAGATCTCTAGGCTTATTCATCCTACATAACTGCAACTTTGTACCCTTTGACCAACATCTCCCCAATTTTCCCACCTTCCAGCCCTTGGTAACTATGGTTCTACTCTCTGCTTCTGTGTATTTGACTTTTAAGATTCCACATATAAGTGAGGTCATGCAGTTTTTTTTTTTTTTCCCTGTGCCTGGCTTATTTCACTTAGCCTAATGTCTTCCAGGTTCACCCATGTCATAAATTGCAGTATCTCCTTTGTTGAGGCGAAATAATACTGCATTGCATACATATATACCACTGTTTCTTTTTCCATTCATAGTCTATGACACTTTGTTTCGTATTTTGGCTATTTGCTAAGAGGGTGGATTTCAGGGTTTCTCATTAATACACACCTCAAAGATAACTATGTGAGGATCTAGATGTTAATTACCTTGCCTGTAGCAATCATTTCTCGATTGTACAGTTGACTCTTGAATAACACAGAGGTTAGGCGCACTAGCCCCTTACCGCCCCCCCCCAACCTATTCTAAAATCCACGGATAACTTTTGACTCCCCCTGAAACTTAGTATAGTCTACTGTTGACCAGAGCCTTGCAGATAACATAGACATTGTATATGTGTACAAAATACACATATTTTGTATGTTTTTTATTATATAATTGTATTCTTCAATAGGTGCTGCAGTGGTAAAGAATCTACCTGACAATGCAGGAGATGCGAGTTCAATCCCTGGGTCCAGATCCCCTGGAGAAGGAAATGGGTAACCCACTCTAGATTTCTTGCCTGAAAAATTCCATGGACAGAGGAGTCTGGAGGGCTACAGCCCATGGGGTCACCAAAGTTGGACATGACTGAATCATTGAACACACACACGCATGCAGTCTTCAGAAGAGTGAGTTAGAGCAATAAGATGTTATCAAGAAAGAGCCTATTATGCAGAGTGAAATGAATCAGAGAAAGACTAATATTGTATATTAATGCAAATATATGGAATCTATTAATAGAAAGATGGTGCCCATAAACCTACTTGTAGGGCAGCAATGGAGCCACAGACATAGGGAACAGACTTGTGGACAAGGTGGGGAAGGGAAGGGTGGGATGAATTGAGAGAGTAGCATTGAAACATATACATTACCAGATGTAAAATTAGATAGCCAGTGGAAATTTACTGTATGATCCAGGGAGCTTAAATCTGACGCTTCGTGGTAACCTGGAGAGTTGAGATGGGGTTGGAGGTGGGAGGGAGTTTCAAGAGGAAGGGGACATATGTGTATCTGTGGCTGATTCATGTTGTTATATGGCAGAAACAAACACATAATTATAAAGCAGTTATACTTCAATTAAAAATAAATTATTTTTTTAAATCATAAGGAAAATTTACATTTACAGTATTGCACTATATGTACTGACAGTATGCTTATGTCATCTGTTTACAAAATTAATCATCTATCAGTACCTACAACAGTGTTGTCTTATATGATTCAAAATACTGTAGATGTTCTATGTATTACTAACACTGGATATCAAAAATGAAAAAATAATGTGAAAAAATTCATATTTATTTGCAAGTGTAATTATTCCTGCATTGATAACAAAGAAGCAGCAATGTGATTGCTTTTAGGGTAGCCTAATATAATTGATACGTCTGCTTCACAGTAGCCCAGCCTATCAGCTAAATAATGAACCATTGCAAAATTGTTATGGCATACAATATTACTGTACCATCTTCATAATACAGTATTGGAAACATGATTTTTTTTTTAAACCACTTACCTGTGATGATAGGCTGTTGCAGTTTCTCCAACTGGAAGAGAGGAAGGGAGAGAGACAGGGGCATACTATATGATAATGTAATTCTTTGAAAGCAGAGTTATAAAGCAGTAACAAAACTAACATTATTTTTATTAAATATATTTAAAGTATATTATTTAATTTTTTAAGCATATTGTAATTAAATGTCACTCACCTTATGCCTACTTAAGGGATAGACTAGTATTTATATACATCTTATGCTTTCATGACATACCTAACTTTTTCTTAGTTTTTTCAGTATTTCCAAGATACAGAGTTCAGCAGAGTTTTTTTTTTTCAAATTGTCACAAATCTCCAAATCGTTTTCTAATATACTTTAAAAAAAAAAAAATGTGTACAAATGGACCTGCGCAGTTCAAACCCATGTTGTTCAAGGGCCCACTGTGTATGTATATCAAATTCTATTATTATACACCATAAATATATGCAATTTTTATTTTGAAAATTATATAAAATAAAGCCACAGAGTTATTAGAAGATTTAAAAAATACCAGAGTGTGTGATGCTCAACTTTGTCTGATAGGAGATCTGAAGATGATCACACAATGCCTTGTAACTCGGATTATCTACTTGAATGTTAGTTTCTGTGGTGTTGGCCGGTGATATTCTTTAAACCTAGGTTTAGCTTGGCTGTGGGATTGAGAACAATGTTGTGCCTGTTGGCTGGGTTCCTGACTGGAAGTAGAATGTCCTTCCCACCACTGCAGTGGAAATCAGAGATTTGCCAAGTCACTGGAGAATCTCCAGAGAGAGGAATTTGGACTTTAAGGACCAAAGTTGGACTAGCATTGTTAAAGAAGAGGCAGGTTTCTCTTCAGTTATAATATTCAAGAACAGCACAGCACGGCATTAGATTTGTTGTTGTTTAGTGGATTAGTCATGTCCGACTCTTTGTGACCCCATGGGCTGCAGCACTCCAGGCTTCCCTGTCCTTCACCATCTCCTGGAGCTTGCTCAAACTAATGTCCATTGAGTTAGTGATGCCATCCAACCATCTCAGATTCTCTGTGGTCCCCATCTCCTACCTTTAATCTTTCCCAGCATCAGTGTCTTTTCCAGTGAGTTGGCTCTTCGTATCATGAAGCCAAAGTATTGGAGCTTCAGCTTCAAGCATCAGTCCTTCCAATGAATATTAGACTTGAGACCTTTAACAATCTGAAATTTTGAGTTGTATTTTTAGTTTATCCCATAGAGTAGTAATTTTACTATGTACAATATAGAATCATTTTGCTGTTTTTTTGTAAATTATTTTTGCTTGCTTGCTTACTTCGCTTCAGACATGTCAGACTCTTTGTGACCCTATGGACTGCCAGCCAGGCTCCTCTGTCCATGGGATTCTGCAGGCAAAAAAACTGGAGTGGTTGCCACTTCCTTCTCCAGGGTATCTTCCTGACCCAGGGATATCTTGTATCTCCACTGGCACTACCTGGGAAGTCCAAAATTATTTTTGTATAATATCAAAGTAATGCATGAATACAGTTTTAAAACTTAATGCTAAAAAAAAAAAAAAAATGGCTTATAAAATCAACAGCAAGCCCATGACAGTTCCCTGGATTTTTTCCTTTTTTCTTCCTGTCCCCTCCGTTTCATTACACTTACAACTCCTTCAAGTATCGCATTCTTGTTATTCGTGTGTTTTAGATAGCATCAGTATTCTCAGGTGAAAATTTCACTCACTTATAACTTTTATTCTCCCCCATCCTCCATCACATGATTTATCACAATCTGTGGTTAATAATTCATTATTATGATCGTGTAATTATTATTCACTGCAGAGTCAAGTAGTATAGTATAATTACATTTCTTTTCTAATTAGTTGTTTTTCTTGGCGTATTTTTTCTACCTTGTTCTTTCCTCTTCAGCTAAATCCTTTAGTCTCTGTGTGTTTTTCTGGAGACATCCCTTCTAAAGCCCTCTGACTTGGTTTGTTTGTCGTTTTTAATCCTTTTTTTTTTTCTTCAGGAAGCATTTAGATTGAGCTGTTCATTAGGGTTGTTCTGAAATGTCTAAACGATGCCTTGATACAAGTCTTTTTTAATTCAGTGAATGCTTCATTGATCAACCCTTTCAGTATTTGGATATTATACCCTTTGGTTTGGAGAGGTTTTCTTGTATTATTCCCTTTATTATTCCTATGCACTATTTTCATATTTTTACTTTCTTTCTGGAATTTCTGTTATTTGGATTTTGGATCTCCTGGACTGATCCCCTAGTTTTTGTATCTCTTCTGCCATGTTTTCCAGTGATTGTCTTTTCTGTTCTTTCTATTTCCTTGACTATATTTCCCAACTTTCACTGCTTTTTTTTTTTTTTCAATTTTATCTATTATATTTTTAATCTCTAAGAGCTCTTTTTGTCTAATGAGTATTTCTTTGTTATAGCATTCTGTCTTGTTTCAGAGATGAAATATTTCTTTTTTTTTAAATTTCTTAAGGGAAGAAGGATTAGGAGGTAATAAATCTGGCTGTTAATATTCTAGAACTGGCCAGGGATCCCCCTGTTCTTGGGTCCTAGCCTCCCCTGGGCTTGGTGTCTCCACATTTAGAGAATCTCTGTTACTATTTCTCCAGAGATTTGATATCTTGTATTTCTTATGGGGATGTGGGAGGATTGTCACTTAATCATATCAGTTGGAGGTCAGCAATCTAGCAGCAGGGTAGTATACTATGTACCGCTTATACAAAATTTTAGCTCATTCCTCCATTTTAGGCTCCTGCCTTGTCTCTTGTGGGATTTCTTTTGCCTTTAATTTCCAAGTCTTTTCTGGTATTGGGTGGACCAGCTTGCTTTTTGTTAGAAGCACTCTGGTTGGACCTTCCTTCTCTCTGTCAAATCACTCACCATTTTTCTGATTTATGTCTTTTTCATATATTGTAGTACTTCTGATTTCATGGAAGATGAAATTTGTGTTTTTTGTTATCTGTGTTTTTTAGGGGGGTAATTTTCAAGAGGTGAAGGGGTGAGAAAGGCTTTTAGTCCATCATCTTGAAAGCAAACATCCCTACAATTGTGTTTTAGGTATTCATTTTAAGCCTAAGTGAAGATAGAATTATTAACAGGACCAAGATTGAAGAAGGAAGATTAATTAATTTTTAAGACTAATTATGACTGATCTTGTTAGACAAATGGAGTAGACAGTAACCTTTATAGTGTGATTTGTCAATCATCTGAAGTGCTCCACCTGAAATCATCTTAGAACCACACTTCCCAAATTTAACTGATGTACAGTGTTTTTGCTCAGTTGGTTAAGAATCTCCCTGCAGCACAGGAGACCTGGGTTTGATCCTGGGTCAGGGAAGATCCCCTGGAGAAAGAAATGGCAACCCACTGCAGTATTCTTGCTTGGAAAATCTCATGGACACAGGAGCCTGGTGGGCGGCAGTCCATGGGGTCGCAAAGAGTCAGGCACGACTGAGCAACTAACACAGTGTTTTAAAGAAGAAAAGAATGTCTGAGTCAAAAAGGATTTTGTCTAGTCCGGCATCTTCTTAAACAAGTTGAAAAACTGAAACTGAAGGTTAACATTGATCACAGCAGTCTCTGGCCTTTTGAAATCTCCAGTTCCCTTTACTGTATTGTTTACACTGTGGGCTTGTTTGGGTTAAGCATTTCTCTTTTCCTCAGAGAAATTTGAGATGCATTTACTCCTAGGAGGAGCAACACAGGAAATTAAGTATTAACTCATTTATGAGATTCAATTAATTCATCATTTCAATTTGACTACTGATGGCAGATCAACTGGAGAAAGTTTGTAAGCTAAGTAGGAGAATTTAGAATGGGGCAGGGGCAGGGAGAGAGGAGATAAGAATATCTCAAGGAACAGTTGACCCCTTGCCAAGTATCACTGATAGTGTTCTCTTTTTTTTTTTAATTTTATTTTATTTTAAAACTTTACATAATTGTATTAGTTTTGCTCTTTTCTTAATATTAAGGAGGTGAAAGGATCCTGGACATCATCTGAACACTAGGTTAGAACTTTAGGAATTTTTCATTAGTGTGCTAGGGTAGCAAATGTCTGTCTGTTCATGTTTTCTCCTTATAAAACTTCACAGGAAATGTAATGGGAGGAAAACACTTGTTTTTGCAGAGCTCTCTGCTCTAGATAGGAAGGAATGCTTTCAACTTCCTGGTTGAGATTGCCCTCATCAGGCAGTCAACACTACAGAGTCAGTCTGGCAGGGGAGCCAGATGAGTGGCCTGTGGAAGGTGTACACAGAGGAATCTGGCCCCAGACAGAAGGTCCAGAGTTGGGAACTGTGGTTGCCAACTTCATACTTATGCATAAGGGCTCAGAAGTGACGTTATGACACTAATTAGGATTGTTATAGCATTTTTTTTTTAATTTAGCATCTATGTTGGGAATATTTGTCTACACTTTCTAGTCAAAAAAATGTCCCTGTTCACAAGAAAACTCCCTTTTCTTTGCACTATTCAAATAATAGGTGACAGTATGAATTTAGTCCTAGAATAGACCTTTTTTAAAAAATGAGAATTAAATGTCCACAGGTACATGACCTGTTAAGGAAAGAGCATGACAGTACTAAATATTTTACACCAGTTTTGCATTTCTGTATACATTTTGTCAAATAGGAGTGATGTATATGGATTCTCTGGAGAAGGTGATGGCACCCCACTCCAGTACTTTTCCCTGGAAAATCCCATGGATGGAGGAGCATGGTAGGCTGCAGTCCATGGGGTCACTAAGAGTTGGACACGACTGAGCGACTTCACTTTGACTTTTCACTTTCATGCATTGGAGAAGGAAATGGCAACCCACTCCAGTGTTCTTGCATGGAGAATCCCAGAGATGGGGGAGCCTGGTGGGCTGCTGTCTGTGGGGTCACACAGAGTCGGACATGACTGAAGTGACTTAGCAGCAGCAGCAGCAGCAGCAGCAGCATATGGATTCTCTGTTGAAAACTAGATCTCAGGGTGATGAGACGGGAGCAAAAATCTAAAAACCTCAGACTTTTGACTTTGGAAATGGATGATAATGGTAGAAAACAAGATCTTTTTGTTTTTAATAGCATTAGAGGTTTATATATATATATATAATTGATAGTGACTAATATAAATAGACAAATATGAACTTATCTTGGGTCAGTAGAGGTTTTTTATTTTATTATTGAGTTCATTATTGTCTCAATTCTTGTTCAGTTATAGACTGAATTTGTATTTCATGTCTAATTTCATTGTCACTAATCTTCCTGAAATAATAAAAATTTGTCTTAGAAAATATTGAGTTTAATTAATGAGTTTGGTTTTGAAGATAAGCTTAATTATTAACTATAAGAGCTCATTAATTCTAAGATGTATCCTCTGTTTGCCCTCAGATTATCCTGACAAAACATAACTTTATGTAAGATTGAAATCAAGAGCTATAAGATTCATCAGTTACTTTTTGCAGTGTAATTAAGAATTAAGTGTGATTAAGCAGAAATCTGCTTTTAAAGAAGAATGATTGTTTATATTATTTTAATTCCTGGTAATTAATTTATGTTAAAGTTTTCACAGTGTTCTTTTTTATAGAAGAATTACTCCAAATTACCCTCCACCACTGCTTCCACACATTATTCCATGTGACCAAGGGTATTCTTTAATCTGAAGAATGTCTGCTTTCAAAGCCTTCAGTCTTAAATACTGATTTAAGCACACATATATCTATGTCTCCAACAGATACATATTCATCAGTCATGTACTAACAGCCAGGCCTACAGCAATACAGAGACAGTTTTTCTCCTGAATCATTAATATGTTACAGTTATTGTTGAGGAGACTGGCATGAAAGCAGACAGTCATGAAGCAACTCAATAGTCAGTGGAGTTACACACAAAATGTGGTTCCTGGAAATAGGAACATCTAAGTTCTAGAAGGTATTTACCTTCTAGAATGTTTTAGGGGGCACATGCGTTTAAGAAGAATCACCAAGAACTCATGCAGGCAGCAGTTAGGGGTCCTTACCCCTGCTCCCAGTGGACCATTAGAGGGAGGAGCACACTTTTAAATGGTTTTTCGCTTTTCTGGTCTCGACTGCTCAAGGGTCAGTGACCCTTGAGAGGACAGGGAGCTTTCCTGAGAGGACAGGGAAAGTGATGAAGAGCAGAGATGGGAGCTTCCCTCCAACAAAGCTTCTTGTCTCCGACTTAGTCCCTAGGACATGTACCAAAATTAGCAGATGTCTAATAGATTTATTAAAATGATACATGGAGAATTCTGAAGATAACACTGGCCAACAGAAACTCTAAGGGATTAATTACTGTGGAGACTCAAATATCTCTCCCGACTTGTAAGTGCTGGAATCTCTACATGTTAACTGTTCTCTGGGGTGGGAACCCTTAGACATGGAAGGGCTGCTGTCCTGTTTCTAAAATGGAGTGCCTCATCTTGCTGATTTGGTTGCTTCTGGGGCAATGTGCTGTTGAGCCGCACTTGGTGTCGGGAGATGCAGGCTGAGCAGGAGGTGCTGTGGGACGTGGCAGTACCCACAGCGTTGTTCCCCTACAGGAGACAGTCGAGCTGACTGGGCCCCTTTCCTCTGGCCTTGCACGCTGGTGCTCTTGAGGCTACTCAAGTTCAGAGCATCCCCCCACTCTACTTCTTCGCCTCCTCAATACACAGAGTAAGAGATTTTCAAAACGTTTTGTTTTTGATGACATTATCGAGGCTGTGAGATGCCCTTTCCTTTTTCCAGACACACTCACATGTAGGCATAGAGTGTAGCTGTCAGGTGTCTCCAGGGGCAGCTGCGTTGACTGACAGGTGCCGTGTGCCAGGGGGACTGTGGGGTTTGTCTATTTTTTGACTTTTCATCTCTGACTGTCTTGTCCTTTGTCAGTGCCTGCTGCTTCCCACCTTCATTACTACTTCCAATTATCACCATCCCCAATACGAGAACTAACATGGTGCTTGCTCTCTAACACTTGTCCCCCCTCCTCTGTGCTTTTCTCACTACTTATCTTCCAAGGCTCCTTCTGCTTTTTTTTTGCCCTTCACAGAAGGACAGACTGGAACCTAGCCGGTGGGCACCTTCTTCTTCTTCATTGTGGTGAACTAAATAGTTAAAGCAATTTGACCGTTACTCTTACTGCTTTAGCTCACATTGGTGATGCTGTTTACTTTGCTAGATGGATTGAGTAGCTGGTTAATTCTTAACATCATTTAAATAAAAGGTTTGAGGTGACTTCTTTACTAGTGGTCATTTGTTGCTGAGTGCTAAAGAATTTGTGATTCAATCCAAAGAGCCATTTTAGAAACTGTTTTCATAGAACCAAAGTTTTCCAACACATAAGCTAAGCACATATTTTTCTAAGAATTTTTTTTGGGGGAATGTAGACCGTTTTTTAAATCTTTATTGAATTTGTTACAATATTGTTTCTGGTTTTTATGGGTTTGTGGGGTGCAGAGGGTTAGGCCACAAGACACATGGGATCTTAACTCCATAACCAGGGATCAGACCCACACCCCTTGCTTTGGAAGGCAAAGTCTTAACCACTGGACCACCAGGGAAGTTCCTAAGCATGTGTTTTAATAGTGCTATTTTGATTTGCAACTTGTTATTCATTTTTCTTGTTCCCTAGAGACAGCATGGTAAAGTAGAGAGACACTACTGAGAGAACCTGTGAACTCTCATTTCTAATTCTCTTTCTTTCAGTGACCTTAAGGAAAAGAAGCTAACATTCTGAGTGAGTCACTTTATCTGTAGAATTAGCATCAGCTGACAAATATTTTTGAACATATAATGCGCTATATCAGGTACTATAGAGGTGGCTAAGAAGTGTGAAAAAAAAATTAGGAAGTATAGGGCATTTATTCTCAATCAAACTTAGGGTACATGAATATCACAGGAGACAAAATCAAGGAGAGGGGAAAAAAAAAATGTATAGGTTTATGGGCAGATTCGGAGAAGGCAATGACAACCCACTCCAGTACTCTTGTCTGGAAAATCCCATGGACGGAGGAGCCTGGTGGGCTGCAGTCCATGGGGTCGCTAAGAGTCAGACACGACTGAGTGACTTTACTTTAACTTTTCACTTTCATGCATTGGAGAAGGAAATGGCAACCCACTCCAGTGTTCTTGCCTGGAGAATCCCAGGGACGGGGGAGCCTGGTGGGCTGCCGTCTACGGGGGTCGCACAGAGTCGGACATGACTGAAGTGACTTAGCAGCATGGGCAGATTAGCAGTAGTACAAATGGTCAGGCTGAAATGGTCCAGAATAGTTTCAGGAAGGTTCCAAAGTGGACAGAACCTTGCAGGTCTTCTAGTTATTAATCCTGTGAAGTTTTACCCTCTGTTTTCAGAGGTGTGATGCAAGCTGGACCACAGAAGATAGGAGGGATTTGAATTGGTAAAGGGCCAAAATAAGAGTATGCCCAGGATGGAAACAAAAGGAACATCCCAGAGGCAAGTGTAGCAGGAACAAGACGCAGAACAACTTGGATGGGCAGCGACATGTAGCTCGCAGAGCAGGCCTTTCCCCTGAGCGTCCCACCTGCTGACGAGGGGAGAAAGAACGTGACCAAATGTTCAATCTATGGGTTAAATTAGTTTTTCAAATTCTGTTTTGTTTTTTGCTTGCTAAACAGACACGTATTCTCATTCAGCAAGTGAATTAAGCAATCAATAAATTAAGCAGTTAATTAAGCAGTTATGTAAGTTAATAAGAAGGGAGGGCTTGCCCTACATTATCACAGGGATGTAGTCAACTAGAACAGTGTCTTCCTGGGCTGTGAGCCGGTGTCTAAGGGACCTTTGCTTATGGATTCCTCCCTGCAGTCTCCTTGCAGTCTCTTTCTGGTCCGCATGACTATCCCTGGTTCAGGGCACTCAGGAGAGATGCTGTGAGGCCAGTTTCATTCATCTTAGTTTGATTCTATAAAGTAAGTTTGTTTACTTGGGTAAGATTGCTCATGTTCTTGGAAAGCCGCTCCTTCCCCTGCTCTTCTCAGTAGCATCTGGCCTTTGGGGGAGGGGAGTTTTTGTGTCCCTTGGAGGGGTGAAAGGGTGGGATTCTCTGACTCTTTTGGTCTCTAGGCAGCGTTCATTATCTATTTGGGTGCTGCTATATCAGTAGCAGTGACTTGATCTTGGCTGACTCCCCTTTGCCACCCGGATGTACTCTCTGGCGTATGTGGTTTCAGCTCAGCTCCTGGGGCTACAGAGCTCTAACAGCTGCAACATCGTCTTACAGCACCAGCGATCATCTCTAGTCTTGGTGCAGGCTCCCTGGCTCTCAGTGCAGGGTCCACACTACATGGGAGCTGAGGGTGGCTTGAGAAAGCCCAAACCATGCCCTAGGTAACCAGGCAGGACTGTTCTGATCTCCAGATCAAACAAGCTGGTGAAGAATCGCCCCTACCCTCAGTGGTTCCTCACTTTATTGGATCCGCATCTTGGCTCTGACTTCCTTTCTGTTATTTCTTTCTTCTCCCAAGACAGTAAGCATCGTGGCTTTACTGTTAAAAGTGGGAGAACTATCCTGTCTACATGATGAGAGCAGTCAGGGATCAGGTTCTGTCAGAATTAATTAGAGACATAAAGGAACTAAGCAAATCCTTCCTCAAGACAATTTCCCTTTTCCCAGATTCTGCTCACAAAATCCCATTTTTATTGCAAAAAAAAAAACAAACCTTAAACATAATCTTACTCTCTCTGTGTGCACTCCTCCTCTAAAGTTTATCTTATTTTCCCCTAAACCCACCCAACTCTATACTCCACATTTTACCTCCAAGGCTGAAGCAAGATGTCCCGAGTTAACCAGAGCCAAGATCTTGTAAAAAGATCTGGCAAAAGAGAAAAGCACCTTGCTAATTTTTCAAAAAATATCCTTGATGGTATAGAAATACCATTGATAGAACCAAAATAAGCAGAATAATATGCTTACTACCCTTGATAGTACAGAAATAAGCAGTATAACATGTTTATAGAACAGTGAAGAATGAATCTGAGGAGCAAGGAAAAGAAGGTTGGATAGGGAGCATGGGGCAGGCTGTCAATGTCCTGGAAAACCAGGTGGAGGACCTCGTTTGTTTTTATGTTTTGTTTTTAAGAGAAGACTGATGGTAAAAGCAGAGTTGAAGCAGCACCAGCTACTGGGGGTGGCTGTGGGGTACAAAGAGGAAGTCAGAAGCAGCAGGAGAGAGAGAACAGGAGTCAGACAGGCCCTAGGTTGGATCCCAGTCTTGGATTTTACTCTCTGTATTACCTTGGCCAATTTCTTTTGAACCCAATTTCTTTTGAACTCTTTAATGAGTTTTCTTATTTATGAAACGGGGAAGAATAATACCTGCTTCATAGCAATGTTAGGAGAAGTAAAGATGATGGTGCATGAAAAACATGCACATACACCAGGTACTCAGTAAAGTTTAGTTGCCTTCTCGCATGCCGTCTCTGCTGGAAAGCTGTTGTAATTAGCCAGCCATGATGCGTTTAAGACCTAGAGGCTCGTGTTGGCAATGAGAACTGGAAGGAAGGATCTGGTACAGGAAGATCAGGTTTTAAGTGATAATAACAGGACAGAGAATCTAAATGAACGTAATGCTGTTGTCCCTTACCTGGCACTGCTCAAACGTGTTATTCCAGCTTGGCTTTTGGCAGGACTAGTGTGACAAGTGTTTACAGGCCTCCTCGTCTGGGGTCACTGATCCAGGATAGCTCTGTTGTTTTTATACTGGAAGTTTCCAGCCTTCAGTGTGCATAGGAATTGCAAAGGATGCTCATTTAATATACATATTCCAACCTCCGCCCATGTTGCAGGACCCCACCCCTGAGAGATTCTGATTTAGTTCATCTTGAATGGAATCCAGAAATCTGAATTTTAATAGGTACTCCAAGTAATCTTAGGCAGGTGGGCTTCACGTCTTGCCATTATAAATCAGAGGAGTGGATGAAAAAGTTATGAGAACTGAATGTTGCTTGTATTTTTGCCACTGAATAGAATGGAGAAAAAGATTGTCATTGGGTGTGGAAAAATACTTCTTAGGAAGAACTTTTTATCTGCTTGAGTGTTTGGACAATTACTAAGAACCCAAAGTTTGTTTCATAAACCATGAAAAAAACCCTTTTTGCCTTAAGATGCATGGTCAGTGTCTTAGTCAGCTTATGCTGTCATAACTTAGTACCACAGACTGGGTGGCTTAAACAACACAAATGTATTTTCTCACAGTTCTGGAAGCCAGAAGTCTGAGATCATGGTACCAGTATGGTCAGGTTCTTGCAGATGGCTGCCATCTCACTGTGTCCCCACAAGGAGTGGGTGAAGCCGGAAGCAAACTCTCTATTTCCTTAGGGCACTGATTCCACCATGAGGGTTCTATGTTCATAGCCTTATCTAATCCACATCACCTCCCAAAGACCTAATCTCCAGATACCATATTGGGCGTTTTGTTGTTGTTTAGTCACTAAGTTGTGGAGAAGGCAATGGCAACCCACTCCAGCACTCTTGCCTGGAAAATCCCAAGGACAGAGGAGCCTGGTGGGCTGCAGTCCATGGGGTCACGAAGAGTTGGACACGACTGAGCGACTTCACTTTCACTTTTCACTTTCCTGCATCGGAGAAGGAAATGGCAACCCACTCCAGCGTGCTAGCCTGGAGAATCCCAGGGATGGGGGAGCCTGGTGGGCTGCTGTCTATGGGGTCGCACAGAGTCGGACACAACTGAAGTGACTTAGCAGCAGCAGTCGCTAAGTTGTGTCCAACTCTTTGCAACCCCATGGACGATAGGTAGCCTGGCAGGCTCCTCTGTCCATGGGATTTCCCAGGCAAGAATACTGAAGTGGGTTGACATTTCCTTATCCAGGGGATCTTCTCAACTCAGGAATTGAATCTGCATCTCCTGCATTGGCAGGAAGGTTCAGACACTGAGCCACCAGGGAAGCCTGCATTGGGGGTTACAGCTTCATGTGGATGTGTAGGGGCATGCAGTTCAGTCCATAGCGATCTAATGTTACCAGCCATCTGTGTCAGCTATGAAGGAAATTGCACCTGGTGCTTGTAGGGCAATTGATTTAGGTCAGTGGTTCCCCAAAGCTCTTACCAGAAGGAAGGCCCTATCTGATGTACCCTTGTGGTGCTAGATGAGTCAATCTGTGGCATGGGGATTTAAAGGTAAAAACATGTCTGGCAAAATGATTTTATTGTTAGCATTACTAAAGTTAGACATCCTCTCCCATTCACCCTTACCCCTTCTTTACTTCTCATCCTGGAGGAGATGCTTTGTTAAGACCATCTGAGATTTGGACCACGTTTATGCATCGTGGGGGAATTGATTGTGACTCATACCATTTTATTAGTCTGGATTAATGAAGCATATCTTAATACTGTAAGGAAAGGTTTTTAAAAAGACACTTCTTATGTGGATTTAGAAATGAAAACAAGTAGCATTGTCAGTACTTTTATTTTGAAATAGCAGTATAATTTGTTCCAGCTGAAAAATCTTACTTCACACTTAACTCAGTGTTAGAATCTTTTAAAGACAAAATCAAAATGACTCATGTGACTTGTGTTACATAGTATTAAAACCCCACATTTTGGCTTAAACGCACAAAACGGAGGTATAGGTTCCAAAAGAAGAAGAGATACTAAGAAAAAAACTACTAAGAAATGCAAATAAAAAAATTTTGAAAGAACATTTTCTGGTATTTTCAGATCACTGTCTTTGGGGACAAAAGGTAGGGTTTTATGAGTGATTCTTTTTGTGGGTAGCAATCATTAGGTAAAAAACCCCATTCTAGTCAGATGTGACACTTTAATAATGAGTGTATTTCCCCAAAGATAACCCATCTGGCATAGATTGGAATTCCACAGACTTAACATATTCTGCATATATATTCTGTAGTCATGAATAATGTCAATATATAATCATGGTAAGCACAAAATTCATCATTTATACAAGATGGAAATTCTAGCCATTTAAAGAGTGCCAGTTTAATAGTAAACTTTGATCTAATGAAGTCAGTACCACTAATGTAATAAGTGAATATGTCAACTTTTTACAATGACAATGTTTTTAAGATTTAAAAAAAAAAAACCTTGTTATAGAGTTTGTTCTTGAAACAAATGTCTCTTCTATGCAGTTCAGTGAATGCTATTTCCTAGTTCTTGTCCACCTAAAAATTATCATTATACAAAGGCACATACACACAGCACAAAAACCACACACAAACACAGGCCTCCTCAAGCCAGCCTTGAACCTCCTGGTTTCCCACACACACCACATAGTTCACACACCTCACTCCACTATTCTTACACATCACACCTACTAATAGTGGTCAGACATACGGCATTTGGGCTACCCTCATGGCTCAGTGGTAAAGAGCCCACCTGCCAATGCAGGAGATGTGGGTCCGATCCCTAGGTCAGGAAGATCTCCTGGAGAAGGAAATGCTAACCCACTCCAGTATTCTTGCCTGGGAAATCCCATGGACAGAGGAGCCTGGTGTGCTGCAGCCCATGGGGTCGCAAAGAGTCAGACACTGTAGACTTAGGGACTGAACCGCAAAAACTTATGGCATTTATTTAGCTTCTGAAGCATTATAATATAATGATTGCCGGTATGTACTTATATTTTTTAAAATTTTGTCAACTAAGGGATGAAGATTTTTTTAAATTTAAACATAAATTTTATTTTTAATAAAAATATTCAACTATGATTACTGCTGCTGCTCCTGCTAAGTCGTTTCAGTCATGTCTGACTCTGTGTGACCCCATAGACGGCAGCCCACTAGGCTCCTCTGTCCCTGGGATTCTCCAGAAGAATACTGGAGTGGGTTGCCATTTCCTTCTCCAGTGCATGAAAGTGAAAAGTCAAAGTGAAGTCGCTCAGTTGTGCCTGACTCTTAACAACCCCATGGACTGCAGCCTACCAGGCTCCTCCGTCCTTGGGATTTTCCAGGCAAGAGTACTGGAGTGGGGTGCCATTGCCTTCTCTGTCAACTATGGTTAAAACTATTCAAAATGTGTAAAAGGGTATAAGTTAAAAGTAAACTCTCCCTTTCCCTTAATTCTACTCCCCAGAGCCCCAGGTATAAATACAATGAAAGGCTTCTTGTATTGCTTTCTAGAAACTCCCACAAACAGGTGTGTGTATGGGTACATGTGTGTGTGTATGTGTATATATATATATATATATATATATATATATATATATGACTGTGTAGTATTTAGTTTTCTAAAGTTAACAACCTGACACTAGTTGAGCAGTTAGAACGAGGGGTCAGCCACAGCCCTCTGCCTTTGGACAAGTTTACAAGCTTATCCAGGAACATCTTTGGTTTCCTTACTTCTGTAGGTTTGCCTGGCCACATTTCCTAGGTCTCTATCTGGGAAGTCTCTGCCAGCAACTTCAGTGCTCCTTTCTTAGTTTGAGGCCCACAGAACTAAGAACTGAGTGAATGCTGGTACCCACCTCTGAATTCACCAGCTAGAGATGCTCCTTAACGCCCGTTTCCAGACCCCGAGAGAGGCCAGTGTCTTCTCAAGTTAGTTTTCAACCCCTGACTATGTGAATGCTAATGGGTAGAAGGTATTTCTGGAATATATATTACAGAAGGAAAACACTTTTCCCCTAGCTGTTCACTTTTAACTTGTAACTCTTATTTGTTCTTATTCAAAGGTCAGTAATGTGAAAAGAGTTTAACTGGTACCTTTAATTCATACTAAAGACAAAAATCACAGATTTTTAAAAATGAAGTTACCTTAATCATTTCAATCAGTAAGAATGTTAGAACTGGGTTAAGGTGCAAATATGTACTTATAACAATAGCCATTGAAATATTAAAAATAGTCACAATGTTAAAAACTATATTGCTTGTTTAGCATCATTTTTAGAGACTCAGAACTTCCCCAAATGATTTTTATTCATGAGCTCTTGACTAAAATCAGGAGTCTTTTATAAATTTCCATTTTACATCTGGGATAAGGGAGCCCAAGGAAATGAAATTATTTACCCAGCATCACAGAAGTTAAAAAATGAACTCAAATTGCTGTACACATCAATTAATGACATGACTTTTATAATGCAGCTAGATCTTAACTCATGGTAGGTGTTAGGATCTCAGTGCACGTTGTTCTGGATACACAATTGGTGCCCTGTAGCTTTATTCCTGGTGGCTCAGATGGTAAATAATCTTCCTGCAACGCAGGAGACCGGAGTTCAGTCCCTGGGTTGGGGAAGATCCCCTGGAGAAAGGAATGGCTGCCCACTCCAGTATTCTTTTTTTTTTTTTTTCCTGACCACATTTTAGTTTTTACTATAAAGCCCACCACATTCTAATTTTTTTTTTTTATACTAAAGATTATATAACAACAACAGTATCCAGTTTGAGGACAGTTTGTCCTTCCTGAAAACCTTCTGAGTAATCCTGTTAAAATGTATACTATGGTTTTGGTTTATACTCCAGTATTCTTGCCTGGAGAATTTCATGGACAGAGGAGCCTGGTGGACTACATCCATGGGGTAGCAAAGAGTTGGATACAACTGAGTGACTAACACTGCCTTATTCATAAAGTACTACTTGTGATTTTTTAAACCATAAATCATACTATATATACTTTAATTCAAAGAGACCTACATAATATAGGTCATTAAACAACTCCTATTACAAAGGCATAGTAATTTTCAAAAAATAAATCTAGACTGAATTCTCATTTTATAATTGCTCAATCTTGTCTGTGTCGTTAAAAAAAAAAAAAAAAAAGAATTTTGTTAAGTTTTCTGGAGGGTGGGGGAGTAGGTTGGGATACCCATAATAGAAAAGATAGAAAATCTAAGATCCTGAAAGATAGTACTTGGCCTAAATACTGGACTTTGTGTGTGTGTGTCAATGATCTTATTTAGTTAAAAATATGCAATGACTTATGAGGATTGTTCTGGCCTAATTCTTGAAAATTTATTATCTTTAGCCTTCAAGCGTAGTGCTTTGGTGCCAAGTACCTGTTTGCCCCTATTTTCAAGACTTTTTAAAGCAGCAGTTAACTTTATTCCCACAGGTATGATGAGTCCTGTCTTTACCAGGGTCACAAAGGGAGACCTGGAAATCGTTTATGTTATTATTCCTTATGAATGTCATTCTCTATGGCAGGGGACCCCAACCTCGGGTCAGATCAGCCAGGGCATTAGGTGAGCAATTAAAGTGCACAATAGATGTGATGTAATGTGCAGAAACCATCCCCTCCACCCTGGTGGTAAAATTGCCTCCCACAAAACGGGTCCCTGGTGCCAAAAAGGTTGGTGATGGCTGCTCTGTGGAACAAGAACTCTTGTTCTGAAGGGTTTCTGCTTTCTGGGTTCCAGCAGCCCTTATTAGGTGCAGGTGTAAAACTTCAGGCGAGTCTTAGCGTATGACCTGGCTGTCCTCAGGCCACAGATCTGCCGTGTGTGTGACCTGTACTCCAGACATGGCGCGATATGTGGAAAGAAGCAATATGCCCTAATATTCAACAGCTGGGGTTTTGTTGTTGTTGCTGCTGCTGATTAGGTCAATGGAGGAAAGCCCATCCCTGAGGCGCAAGACGGTGATGCGGGAGAAGGGCCGGCGCCAAGCCGTCCGGGGACCGGCCTTCATGTTCAACGACCGGGGTACCAGCCTCACTGCGGAGGAGGAGCGCTTCCTCGACGCCGCCGAGTATGGCAACATCCCGGTGGTGCGCAAGATGCTGGAGGAGTCCAAGACGCTGAATGTCAACTGCGTGGACTACATGGGCCAGAACGCGCTGCAGCTGGCGGTGGGCAATGAGCACCTGGAGGTGACCGAGCTGCTGCTCAAGAAGGAGAACTTGGCACGCATCGGCGACGCCCTGCTGCTCGCCATCAGCAAGGGCTACGTGCGCATCGTGGAAGCCATCCTCAACCACCCCGGGTTCGCGGCCAGCAAGCGCCTAACCCTGAGCCCCTGCGAGCAGGAGCTGCAGGACGACGACTTTTACGCTTACGACGAGGACGGCACACGCTTCTCCCCGGACATCACCCCCATCATCCTGGCGGCGCACTGCCAGAAGTACGAGGTGGTGCATATGCTGCTGATGAAGGGCGCCAGGATCGAGCGGCCGCATGACTATTTCTGCAAGTGCGGGGACTGCACAGAAAAGCAGAGGCACGACTCTTTCAGCCACTCGCGCTCAAGGATCAATGCCTACAAGGGGCTGGCCAGTCCGGCTTATCTGTCCTTGTCTAGCGAGGACCCTGTGCTCACTGCCCTGGAGCTCAGCAACGAGCTGGCCAAGCTGGCCAACATAGAGAAGGAGTTCAAGGTAAGCTGTGCGCTCCACCGCGGCTGCTCTGCGCGCTCTTCCACTTCCCGGCGAGGTGCCTTCTGCAGTCTGCTCCCAAATCAGTTTTGTCCAGTGGATCTAAAATCTCAAGGGATTGGGAGCGTCGTTCAGAAATGATCTGATGATTTTTCTCTTCTCAGTCCGGTGCTGTGATAAATTTGTTTTAGAAGTGGGTATATACTGGATCAGAGAGCTGTAATGATTGTGCTGCTCTGCGTTCTGGATAGGTGTTAAATAGTACACGAGACTTCTCTTTTGTTGAAGGAGGGATTTAGCTATGATCTTCCTTCCCAGTTCTTCCTCTTTTGTAGTTGTATGGTGGCACCCAATATAGCAATAGTTTTGTATGCACTGTTTATTGGCCCAAACATTTGTATATCCCTTTAGTTAAAAGTCAGAAGACTAATATAAAATTTTAAATGAATGACTAAAGTCATTTTATTTATGACAAAATTGGCTGCAACTGAAATCCACAAATGAAATCTGCAATATTCAGAATGGTGAGCTGTGGCCATTAGGTCACCCAGAAATGTAAAGACAGAAAAGTGGTTTGCTTTAGTAGATTTCCTTATGAGTGAACTTTTTTTTGGACATCATCTCCAGTCAACAGTATTATTTATTTTTATTAAAAACTATACATTAATAGTGGGATGTTTTTTAATTGTTACATTTTCCTATGCATTTCAGATGGTTCTGCCTATTAAATCTAGAGCAGGAGGAGACTTCATAGATCTGGTGAAAGTCAGACTGTTTTCTAGCAGGCTCTTGATTCCTGTTATCCACCAAAGAGGATGATTCTAGGCATCACTTCCTTGAATTATTTTTTGGATGCTGAGTTAATCTTCTTTTTTTTTTATGTTGTGGTGTCAGATCACAGAAAAAGTGATTATTCTGTTTTTTAGGTTTTACTGCAGTTTTTCATACTTATTGAGAGCCACACAAATGCAACTAGCAATATAATTCAAGTTAACTAGTTGAAAGAAAACGGTAGGAAAGTTTTGTGGGGTTTTCCCCTTCCATATATACCAGATTTCCTCGATATCCATCAACACTCATCTTGTGCTGGTGGAGATCTGGCCTTAGTATAATTTTATTTGTTATTTCATTAAGTTCTTTCTAATATGAAGGCTGTGCATATTTATTGTAAAAATTTGGAAAATGTGGGAAAATACAAAGAAGAAAATAAGTATCACCTATATCTATCTAGTCCCTTTGAAAAGATTCCTTATGTGGTATTTGAAAAGATTTATTTCCTTATACCTAAAATGAATTATTTTTGTTTACAGAACTCAGGTAGAGCAAATTCCTAACTTCAAATTCTGTTTTAAAAGAATAGAAGTGCGTTCAGATAAAAGTCTAAATGTCACTTTATTTCATCATAGTGATAAAAAGTATGGGCTTCCCTGGTGGCTCAGATGGTAAAGAATTTGCTTGAAATGCAGAAGACCCGACTTTGATCCCTGGGTGGGGAAGATCCCCTGGAGAAGGGAATGGCTACCCACTCCAGTATTCTTGCCTGGAGAATCCCATGATTAGCAGAGGCTGGTGGGCTATAGCCCATGGGGTTGCAAACAGTCAGACAGGACTTAGTGACTAACACTTTCACTTATCTTAAAAAGTATAATTTTAAATTTATTATTTTACTATTCCAAGGGTCACTCAAACCTTGTTTTTATGCATTTTGCTTGGTATGTACTTAAAGTCTGTATAAGAAATTCTGCAAATATTTTCCTAGATTATGTTTTAATAATTAACAGAAGATGGTGACATATGTAATTCTGCCCAGAGAAGTAGCCTCAGTGAAGTAATGTTAAGAAAATTTGTTATTCATAGTTCTCCCCTTGATGCCAACTAAACCCATATTGATAATACATGAAATCTCCTTTACCCTAACATAAAAAGTCACCTCTGATAACCTTGCAAAGGTGGGAAATGATTACAAATGAAGAGGCAAAAAGAGGAGAAAGCACAACTGAGTTTAAGAAAGCATTCATAAAGCTGCCAGCTATCTAAGGATATGCAAATCAAAATCTCATGGTTCCTTTTTCCTGAATTATATGGAAGGTGTTTGTGTAGTGTAACCATATAAGAGGCAAAATACAGACAGGTCTTTGTAAGTTATGATCTCAAAGGACTACAGGTCTCTCTCTCCTGACTAAGTGTACCTTTTCATTCCCATATTCACTTGTCCTTGTTATTCTTTTCTTATTTTTTATCCTTTACTTTTCTTATCTGTCTGCTTTTCATCACTTTGCCTTCTCATCCCACACTCATGTCCATCTGTCAGGACTTTAGACAGAAAAAATAGTGCTTTCACAGCACTGACCCAGAGACTGCCTCCCTTGAAAGTGCAGAAAGTGAAGCTTCTTTCTAAGTCAGGGTCACTTAATCTGCCCTATTCCATGGTGTTCATTATATTCTTTCCATAAAGACTTTGAACTTAAAGCATTAGCCTTGAAAAAAAGACATGATTTTTTTTTCCATTTCAAATGCATATGAGTATTCATCTTATCAGTGGCCTGTAAGACCCAGTATCTCATCCCTCAGACTGCCATCACTTAGGTGCTTCAGAGAAAGTTCTCAGCCATCGTGCAGTCTTCAAAGGTCCTTGAAGAGTACAGGCAGCATGGTGCCAAAAACATATGAAGGTCATTATCCCAAGTTTGGACATTCTAGGATATAGATTTAGATAGATGAATGGAGGACAGCTTGGTGACAGGTTATTAAAGAAGTATTTTCAATGTGCAAATGCTGTCTGAAGCTATTCTGAGAAACAGAGTATTGGAGAGGCTGAGCTCCATGTTTCATCTTCCAAATGTCAGTGGCTAGGAAGCTAGCCATTTATTAAGCTGAAATTTCCTAATTCTGAATCAATGATGCACTTAAAAAAAGGCATTGTGCTTTCCCTGTGCCTCAGATTTTCCTTTTGTAAAGTAGAAAAACAATTTCAAGTTATATCACAGTAGGACAGTACTACTACTACTACTACTAAGTCACTTCAGTCGTGTCCGACTCTGTGCGACCCCATAGACAGCAGCCCACCCGGCTCCTCTGTCCCTGGGACTCTCCAGGCAAGAACACTGGAGTGGGTTGCCATTTCCTTCTCCAATGCATGAAAGTGAAAAGTGAAAGTGAAGTCACTCAGTCATGTCCCAGCGACCGCATAGACTGCAGCCTTCCAGGCTCCTCTGTCCATGGGATTTTAAGGAAGAGGAAAATAAATGTAGTCCAAAAGCAAGGTAGCATTTGATAGCAGGAAAATACTCTAGGAATCATCCGCCTATACAGACCTCTCATTTTACAAGTGAGAAAACAAAGACAATAGCCAACATACCATCTGCTAAGCCTAGATTTGGGTGCCTAGAGTCCCAGTTCTAGCTCTTCTATGTAACATGCTGTACCTGGTAACATGGAAGCAATTCTGTAGTTGATGTGTACCAAGCACACTCAAAGCATTTAATCCTCATAGCAGCAATAATTTGCTGTGTGGTGTTAAGTTGCCCAGTCATGTCTTACTCTTTGTGACCCCTTTGACTGTAGCCCTCCAGGCTCCTCTCTTCATGGGATTTCCTAGGCAAGAATACTGGAATGGGTTGCCATGCCCTGCTCTAGCGGATCTTCCCAACCCAGGGATTGAACCCGGGTCTCCAACACTGCAGGCAGAGTCTTTACCTGAGCCAGTAGGGAAGCCCAACAGCAATAATAGATAGGCTTATTCTCATCAGAGAGTTCTCACCTTCTGAAATGAAGAAAGTGAAGTGAAGTTGCTCAGTTGTGTCCGACTCTTTGTGACCCCATGGACTGTAGCCTACCAGGCTTCTCCATCCATGGGATTCTCCAGGCAAGAATACTAGAGTGGGTTGCCATTTCCTTCTCCAGGAGATCTTCCCGACCCAGGGATTGAGCCCGGGTCGGCATCGTAGGCAGATGCTTTAGCATCTGAGCCACCAGGGAAGTCAGGAAGTGGTAGAACCAGTATGCAAATCCAGGAAGTCTGGTTTCAGATTTATCGTTTTAACCACTACACTGTCCTGCCTCTTTTATTATTAGGGAAAGGATCTGACAGGAGCAAACCTGCTTAGAGTTGAATTTCAGTTTTCCTGTTAAGAATAAAAAGGGATTAAACCATGAACGTTAAAAACCTGCTGAAACCTGTAGACAGGTTGTGACGAGGCCCAGGCTTCACTGTTCTTCCTCTGGCTTGAGCAGGCCTTCCAGGTTTTGAGTTTCTGCTCTGTAAAGTGGGCTGCAGACCCATCTGGTAAATTTGTGGAGGACCATGGTAATGGAAAAGTCACACAATAAAGATACTCAAGCAAAACTAAATTTAGAGAAAATCATTAGAAAATTTGGACCAGACGAAAGGTCTAAGTTGTGAAGTAGTGAGAGACAGGACCTCATGGTAGAACTGACAGAGTCAGCTGCCAGAGTTCCCTGGGAGCTCTGCATATATTGGCAAAATGGTATTCTGTAAGCCCAATAGAAGAAATCGCCATTACCTCCAGCTCTGATTATTTTCTATACTTGGATAGCAGACTTCTTCCAGGAGGAAATGATTAAATTGTTATGAAAACAAAGTGTTGTCGTTGCAACTTGCTACTTCTTTTTTGCTTCTTGACTGATCTTTTAGTGGATGTGAAAAAAGCACAAAGCTTTCTATAATATCAGATAATTTACAGGTTATAATTTTAAAGATAATGAGTTATTATTTGGGTATTACTGCAGAAGTGGTTTCTATGTTTTATTCCAGAAGAGAAAAAAGTCTTTTTTTACTTCTGATCAATGGAGAATTGGCCATCCTGTGTCATATCAAATCTTATAGAACAGTCTGAACTGCTGAGTAACAGGAGGAAATTTCATTTAAAAAATGTACTAAAAGGGGAGCTTTATATGGAAACAGACATGGATTTAATACTTCTTCTGGATGCTATAATAAAATATTTCATTAGTCTTCCAGGAATGGAAGGCAGATGGATATTTAACTGACACTCTGCATAGAAACCAGAGATTGAACATTTTATTAATTTTATCAGTTGCATGGTACCAAACTTGAATGGAAACCAAAGACTGAAGTTTTTATTCATTTTATTTGTTCCCTTTTGAGGGGAAAAGGATTAACTGCAACTCTTCTTTATCTGAATTTCTGATATCTGAAATGGAAACTATTCTAGTCTGTGTAGCCTTTAAACAGTCTTTCCTTTTATTGTTTATTTTAGTTGGTGTGGTGATTTTTGCACATCAAATCAAGTTAATTATTTAAGGGGAAAAATGGAAATTTTTCGTGTTGTATGAAGATGATTTAAATACTTAAAGTATGATATTTGGAAACCTAGAAATTCTGCCGTCCTAAATATTACCCAGTTTTTAGACATGTACAGTATCTCAGGACATGTTGAAATGAGGAATTATGTTTTCCTCAAGTGTACCAAACTAGATTATCATCTGATTCATTTTCCTGATTTTAGTGAAAGTTGTAGAAGTGGAGCTGGGGCTTGCAGAAGTTAGACATTTTCCTGAGAGATGGTCATTAACACCTGGATTGGAACCAATGGGCTGGAAATAGAGCTCCATTCAGAAGGTAGCAAGGAATTCTGACAAATGCCTTCTACCAGTCCATGGCACTATATAAATATGCTAATGAAATTAAAGATTCACAGATTATTTTTAGCAAGGTGTTAGTTCCAGTGGCCTGAAAAATTTTCTCTCAGGTATTGATATTCTGCAACCCTTGAGAATTCAATTATATATAATCAGACATTTCTCTCCTTCTAGTTCTACAGGACATGATAATGTGCCCTTCAGACAACAAGAAAAAAATACCCTCTGTGTTGGCACCTACCCTCCTCTTTGCTTTCACTGTAAACCGTCATCCTCAATCACAAATGTATGTCAGAAACACTGGGAGAGTGTGTTAACACACTGTTGCCCCTCATCATCAGTTTCTAATCAGGATGTCTTGGGTGGGGTCTGAGAATTTATGTTTCTAAAGGAAATGGCAACCCACTCCAGTGTTCTTGCCTGGAGAATCCCAGGGACGGGGGAGCCTGGTGGGCTGCCGTCTATGGGGTCACACAGAGTCGGACACGACTGAAGTGACTTAGCAGCAGCAGCAACACATGTCCAGGTGCTACTGAGGCTGCTGGTCTGAGGACTACAGTTTGAAAAGCGCTGTCTCCAATAAGGCAATGGATAGTAAACCAGACAGGTTATTTTCATGTATAGTCAGTTTTCTATGTCAGATCGCCACTTAAGGAATTTTCATCATAGAAATGGCTTTGTTTTGGCTTTAAGAAAACTACTGTTTATCTGTACAAGAGAGACACAACTCTCTTTGATACTTTGGCCTTTCAGCATTAAGCATTTAACCACTATTTCTTAATGAAAACCAGTCACTTACTTGCACACCATTTTCAGAACTGTCTTATATGTATTAGGTCCTGGCTAAGGAGGGAGGTGGAAGCAAATCCAGCTGGTATCTAACTCAACAAACCTTGCATTTACCGGGGGGCTAAAACTTCCTGCCCAGAGTTAGGTAGACTTTTTCTAATTTACAAAACCCTTGAACACTTTCCACTGAACTAAAGCACATTCTCTGCATTAAACTCTAACCATCTTGTTCTTAGAATGACTATAGGAAGCTCTCCATGCAATGCAAAGACTTCGTGGTGGGTGTGCTGGATCTTTGCAGAGACTCAGAAGAGGTAGAAGCCATTCTGAATGGAGACCTGGAATCGGCAGATCCTCTGGAGATGCACAGGCATAAAGCTTCACTGAGTCGGGTCAAACTTGCCATTAAGTATGAAGTCAAAAAGGTGAGGGGCCTACTTTCATCCAGCTCCATATTGAAATAAACATGTAATATCAACTATGCCATAATCCTAGGAGAGGTTTTTAAATAATAAAAATAGATGTTATTGACAAAAAGATATTTTTCCTTTATGAAATAGATTAAATGGTATCATGGTGAAGTTGTGAGTCAAGTACCCAGCTCCAATCTTTTCCACTTTTTATCCATTGTCGGATCTTGGATAAATCATTAAACTTCTTTACATTTCATTCTCCTCATATAAAAGGAGAATAACACCACTTACCTATATCAGGGTTTTGGTGGGATTTCAGTGGATTAAGATATGCAAAAGAACTTTGTAAACTGCTCATAGCAATGTGGTTGATGATAATAAAATCTGTTACTTGTATACATTTTTGTAAGGCACTGTTGCATATGTTCTAGTGTTAACCTTGTTACAAGCCTTTGTAATTATCCATCTCATCTATAAAATAGGTGTTTGATGATGAGACTTCTATTCTATAAGGGTACTGAGGTTCACCGGACTTAAATGACATGTCTAAGATCATACAGCTATGGAATTTTATGCAGTTGCCAAAAAAATAAAAATTATGCTTACTTTTTTACTCTGGGTATTGCAGATAGAACTGTTACATGTATGTATTTGCTACTTGTGTGGGGCTATAAATAATTCATATCAATTATAGTTATGTTGTTCCACTCATAATAAAAATCTCAGCTATTCAGAATCTAATCATTTATGCATATTTTACATAACTTGAATTTTTATACTTTAAATCATGAGAAAGTAAGCTATTGTCAGGAGCAGATCAGGTTTCATGAACTGGTCAATCTGTGTATAGTGGAATCTTCTCTTGTTTCTGCAGTGTGGTGTGGTGTTTAAGAGGGCAGACCCTGGAGCTAACTTGCAAGAGTTCAAGTCCTGACTTGTCTTCTCTGTGTGACAGGACAAACCTATTGATCAATCTAAACCTTGTTCTGCTTATTGGTAGTGGAGACAACTACTATTTCTGTTATTTTAAGGATTACGTGAGCTAATGCAAGTAAAGTACTTAGCACAGACATAGTGTTAATACCCAGTGATTGCTCAGTAATTATTCAGTTCAGTTCAGTTGCTCAGTTGTGTCCGACTCTTTGCGACCCCATCACAGCACGCCAGACCTCCCTGTCCATCACCAACTCCCGGAGTTCACTCAGACTCACGTCCATTGAGTCAGTGATGCCATCCAGCCATCTCATCCTCTGTTGTCCCCTTCTCCTCCTGACCCCAATCCCTCCCAGCATCAGAGTCTTTTCCAATGAGTCAACTCCTTGCATGAGGTGGCCAAAGTACTGGAGTTTCAGCTTTAGCATCATTCCTTTCAAAGAAATCCCAGGGCTGATCTCCTTCAGAATGGACTGGTTGGATCTCCTTGCAGTCCAAGGGACTCTCAAGAGTCTTCTCCAACACCACAGTTCAAAAGCATCAATTGTGGTAATTATTAGCTAATCACATTTCTGCATTTGAAAATTCATTCTCAGAATGATGACTCTTGAGACTTCCCTGATGGTGCAGTGGCTAAAACTTTGTGCTCCCAATTCAGGGGACCCAAGTTCAATCCCTGGTTGTGGAACTAGATCCACAACTAAAACCTGTCACAGTCAAAATAAATAAATAATAATGATGATGCTTAAGTTCAGTTCTTAGTCATCAAAGACATTTCATGTTTATTGTGCTGGTTTGGTCCTTAGTGGTAGGTTATAGCCAATTTAAACAGAAAAGAATTGAGTGAGAAATATTAGCAGGCTCACAGAATCTTTGAGAAGTGGAAGAGCAAGATTATCTAAGCTGTGCTTGCAGAAACCTTGCCCAGAGCCAGGCCCAGAACTGACCTAGTAAGGAGGTTTCTATGACCCAAACAGAACAATTCTGCTTCTGCTGCAGAGGGTCAGCTTCCTACCAACAGAAAGGACTTCCTGAGTCCTGCCTGTTGTAAAAGGCTCCTTCCAAATCAGAGGTATGCACACATGTCTCTGACGAGGGGAACCTAGGGCAGTGTTTGCACCCTAGCAGCAGGTGAGCATGGGGGAATCTGTGTGTGTGTGTGTGTGTGTGTGTGTGTGTGTGTGTACACACAGTTCTACCACAATGTAGAGAACTTCCACATTGTGGTGTTCACAAAATTATAGTTGGCAATTAATGACAGATCTCCCCTCTACTTAATAAGAAGTGAAATGTGAAGATTCTCATTAAATGTTGGTGTAAAATAACTTTTCAAGAAGTTGTCAGTAACAAGGTAATTGAATTGGCTCCACTGGCCCCTCTCAGAGCAAGCATGCTAGTTGACATTTTGCTGTACTGGAAGAAAAAGATAGCTTTGAATAAGATTGATATTAAACTGTTTTTAGAAAACTAGACATTTATTCACAGACCTTACAACAGGCATCTCTTGCCTTTAGCTCCTGAGAGGAGAGAATTGATTTCAGTTGTCACTGGTTCTTTGTCATTGCTTTCAAAGTGTCATATTAGCAGAGACAGCTCATCTACAGTTGTGCTTCTGTTAACCAAACTGTCTTCCAGAGTGAATGTCTTCTTGCATGTTAATTTTAAATGAATTGATGTGTAGGGTTACAATGTATGAGGTGTCAGTTAATGATAAATTTCCTGTCAGTTAACCACCAGAAAACAACAGCAAAATGTATCTGGAACTGAAAGGAGATTTAGGACTTTGCACATACTTCTGGTTTTGTCTATTTTATGCTATAAAATGAGTATTAGTTAAAATCTTTTATTTGGAATCTTCACCCAATAAATGCATATAAGAACTTTATTCTGGAATGCCCCCCAAAGCCACAGATCCTCTTTCTTTCTCTCCGAAGATTCCTTCACTCTTCACTCAACACTCACCCATCTCCATCTAGCAAGGAGCAAAAATACTTCCACCCATTTCTGCTACTTCCTTTTCCCATCGTCTCCTTTCTAGTCCCCTAGTAAAATAACCTCTTGGGTTGTAATATTCATGAACCCCACAGACTATGGCACTGAAATTGAGCATAGCTACATGCATGGCATTGGGATTTCAAAATACTTTGTTGTGAAATTTTTCCCCTTGGAATTTAATAAGCATATTTATTCAAATCAGTCCATAATTCCACCAAGGAAACCAGTTTTATATAATGCTAAATTATTTAGATCCCCTAAGAAACTCAAGATGTCTCTTCTACCATCTTTCCAATATCTGCTTCCAATTGTGATTCTGGGTCTATTGAGTTCTTTCTAAGCTCAGAGTTCCCAGGGCTTAGGTCTTCCCTAGGACAATCCCAAGGACAGGGGAACCTGGTGGGCTGTCGTCTATGGGGTCGCACAGAGTCGGACACGACTGAAGCGACTTAGCAGCAGCAGGAATCACTATGAGTTCACCCCAGGCCTTAGAGACTCAATGACAGTTAATCAAGAAAATGAAAACACAAAAGATCTGAATTGAAGTCTGAACATGAGTTTAATGTTTATGTGAGAAAAGATTTTTTCAGTATAAAAGCAGTAGAAAAAATAGAAAACAAAAATATAAGTTATTTAACCATATGTAACTTAAAACCTCTATACATCAAAAAGATCATAAAAAAGGTAAAGGGCAAACTAGGAAAAATTTTTTCTATACTATAACTTAGAGAGACAGAGGATTGATATTCTTTTTTTTTTTGTTTGTTTTTAAACAGGTCATTCCTTTCCCTTTAAAAAAATTGTTTATTTATTTTTGGCCACACTGGGTCTTCATTGCTGCATGTAGGCTTTCTCTAGTTGCCACAAGCAGGGGCTGCTCTCTAGTTGCGGTGCTCAGGGCTCCCTTTTTGCAGAGCATCAGCTCTGGAATGCATGGTTCAGTAGTTGTGGCATGTGGGCTTAGTTGCTCTGAGGCATGGGGGAATCTTCCCAGACCAGGGACTGAATTTATGTCCTCTGCATTGGCAGGCAGATTCCTAACCAGTGGACCACCAGGGAAATCCCAGGAATGATGCTCTTAATAACCAAAGTGCACAAACAAATTTATAGGGAAAATTTCCAAAGGTCTATAGAAGAATAAGCAAAAAGCTTCTATAGGTAGGTAATTCACAGAAAAGAAAATTCAAATGGCTAGCAAATGTATTTAAAAATTTCAAACCCTCTAGTAATATGAGATGCATCAGTTCAGTTCAGTTCAGTTCAGTTGCTCAGTCGTGTCTGACTCTTTGCGATCCCATGAATTGCAGCACTCCAGGCCTCCCTGTCCATCATCAACTCCCGGAGATCACTCAAACTCACGTCCATTGAGTCAGTGATGCCATCCAGCCATCTCATCCTCTGTCGTCCCCTTCTCCTGCCTCCAATCCCTCCCAGCATCAGAGTCTTTTCCAATGAGTCAACTCTTTGCATGAGGTGGCCAAAGTACTGGAGTTTCAGCTTATGCATATTATCATATAAATACCATCTGCCCTCACTCAAATTATTAAAAAATTAAAAATTATAAAAAATTACAATTCTCAGCACTTTTAGTGAAATGAACAATCATATAGTACTGGTGGGGGACAAACAATAAGACATTCTCTGTGAGGGAATGGATGTTGAAGATTATTCATCTCTGAGTTACTTCTGAGTCTCTAAGGTAACTCATACAACTAAAAGATAGTAAATGTTGTTACTGTTTGCAGTTACACACATTATTCTACAAAAGAGAATGGAACAGAGTGGAGGGTGAAAAAAAAAGAAAAGAAAAGAAGTACAAGAAAAGTAACTTTTAGGCAAAAGCATTCGTTGTTTTCCAATTAGAGTAATGGACTATTTGCCCCCCAAAAGTCCCAAGCTCTAATTATGACTGTACCTCTGTCCTCTGACTTGTGGATTAATATCAATCCATACCCGCCCATAAAAATAACACCTACCTCAAGTGAGCCTTGTCTATTTTAAGGAAGACTGTGACAAAGATAAAGGATACCAGAACTTGATGGACCATTGAATCTGGACAATCAACCTCTTGAGAAAGAGGAGAACTTTCCTGAGTTCTTCCTCTTTCCTCTATTTCCTCCAACAGTGAGATTAGGTTTAACTATGGAAAGATCATGTAGAAAAGAGATATGCAGCAATATAGACACCTAAAATTATCCACTGTATTTGCAGAAAATGTGCAAAGAAGGTCCAGAAATTGAGCAATGCAATGAAAGAGTGGTAAATCCACTGCAGAGACTTTGGGCTGAATGTGTTGGCCAGAGCGGGAATGGGTTCTGCATGTAAGACCTCTGCCAGGTGTGTGCCCAGGCACGGAGAGGTAACAGTGGGTCTCCTGATAGCAGCATTTTGTATTTAGTAGGTTTGAAATACAGAAAACATGTACAGTATAAGTTTTCAGTATTTTTAAAATTTTTATATTTTTGAAGCATGGTTGATTTACAATGTTGTGCCAATCTCTACTATACAGCAGAGTTCTTCACAATTCAAAGAACTTCAAAAAGCTGAATGACCTAGTTTCTGTTCACAAGAATATTTGCTTTTAAATATTATAAACTGTGGCTCCAGCAATAAAAACAAAAACAGAGTGTTCCTACCATGTTCCTGTACAACAGTATTCCAGTATTCCCTTAAATATAGTTCTTGGAAAAGCTAATTTGATAAAGAAGACAGTGTAATGTGGATTTTATTTAAGTTGAAATTTATCAGCTGCCCCTATTGGTGGCTCAGTTTATAATCTATCAGTTATTTGGCAGGGAATAAAGTTTGTTCTCTATGCTCCAGGAGTTTTATTCCACTGAAAGACTGAGATTTTTCTTGTATGTCAAGCATTTTCCCTTTAAATCGGAAAACCTCAAATAAGGGTATTATTTCTGTAATGGTTTCAATTTATTGGTCCACTGAAGTTAGGAAACTGCATACAAATTTTATTCAGCTTGCTATGACTGGTGTGGCAGCACAAAGAGATGTTTTAGGAAGTAAAACAGTTTTAAGAGATAAAGGTTACTGCCCTATTTTGAAGTCATTGAAAACAGCAAAACTCATCTCCTAAGGGGATTAGCTTCTTTGCCCTCACTTACTACTATTATATTGGTTTTATTTTCTTTTAAAAACTGTTCCTTGTGTGCTTGTATTAGGATTTTAAATCATCAGAGGAAACTGTGTTTTCTTTCCGTGGATTAAAAGCAAACAACAGATGCCATATGGTGCTGTATTATGATCTCAGTCATGGGTGTAGAAAACAAGATTATGGTTACCAGGGATAAGAGGGGGAAGGGATAAATTGGGAGATTGGGACTGACATATACACACTACTATATATTAAATAGATATTAATAACTAATAAGAAACTGCTGCACAGGGAACTCTACTCAGTACTCTGTAATGGCCTATATGGGAAATGAACCTAAGAAAGGGCTTCCCTGGTGGCTCAGTGGTAAAGAATCTGCTTGCCAATGCAGGAGACATGGGTTCGATTCCTGGTCTGGAAGATCCCACATGATGCAGAGCAACTAAGTCTGTGTGCCACAGCTAATGGGCCTGTGTTCTGGAGCCCAGGAGCCACAACTAATGGGCCTGAAGTCCTGGAGCCTGTGCTCCACAACAAGAGAAGCCACATGCAATGAGAAACCCATGCTTTGCAACTAAAGAGTAACCCTACTCACCACAACTAGTGAAAATCCCTCCTGGCAACAAAGACCCAGCACAGCCAAAAAATAAATAAATAACTAAATAAAATTATTTTTTAAAAGACTCTAAAAGAAAAAATGGGTATATGTATAACTGATTAACTTTGCTGTACACCTGAAATGTATGCAGCATTTTAAGTCAACTATACTCCAATAAAAGTTTTTAAAAAGAAATAAAAAGGTAGAGTTAGTACTATGAGATACACCTGAATTAAGCTGAATTTTAAAGCTTAATTTTAAGCTGAATTTTAAAGTATAATAAATGCAGTACAAACAGCATGATTTTCACTAGTATTTAACATATATTAAGTGTTTGCATTGTATTGTACAAGTTACACCAGGTCAAAGATTGATCTTTACATAAGGCCATGTGTAAAGGATTGATTTCCACCAAGTCTTTAGAGCTTTGTAAACCTTGTACAGTATAATTAATGCCATAAAGCATTTATAGATTTAAATGTAAAGATTAGCTCAAGGATGGAGAGGAAGAAGAGGGAGCCATGCTACAACATTAATATTTCTGTACTCAGGAGTTTGAGACCTAAGAAAGAAAAGCTGGACACTCACAAAAGGGAAGTGTGTCCATCAATTTCATACGAACACATGCCCAAGTGTCTTTTAACTTCACGTGGATTTTCTGTTTTACAGAAACTTTAAACTATTAAAAAAAGAAAAAAAAGTGCATGTTGACTTCACAAGTGTTAATCTGGTTTGATGACATTGTATTCTCCACCTGTAGATTTCTCTGAATGCACCATCCTATTCCTAAGCTGCCTGGCTGGAGTCATGGGACTGCCTTTTATTTACATCTATCCCTCTTGGGATCATCCAGACCCCAAGACATTTGGACCAACATTCAAAATTAAGACTGTTTTAAATGCTGATTGTTTATCTTGGCAAGTACATGGACTCCAAGTCTCTGTTCTAATAACTTTTTCACATTTATGTAGAGCTTACTGTGTACCCTAGAGCAGGGACCATTTATGACTTACTGAAACAACTGATGCTCCCTTTTCATCTTCTTGAACCAAATACTGAACACCTGCCTGGCACCTATGAAGGGTTTATGACGTTGTAAAGAATAAAATGAATTAATGAATGAGACAGGCATTTAAGAACCGTGGAGGAGATGAGGATTTTTAACACAGAAGGAGGGGTGAAGCAGGAACATAAGGGTCCAGTAGAGTACAGGGCAGAAGTGGAAATTTGGAGAAATTTTCAGCAAGAATCCTAGGAAATTGTTACACAGACCCCGAGGAAGCCTTCAACTTTGATTATATTTCATCATGAGTTTAAATAATGGCTGCATTGGTCTTGAAATACTGTTTTCAAAAATTAGAACTTTGAAAGAGTTCTTGAATCTTGAATTTGGGAAGAAGATCTAATATATGCTTAGAAGCTGGCAATAACCTGTGAGCCTCTGGATCTGGGATTTCTATAACTGAATTGAAAGAAACTTACAAGATAAAATGCTCCCCTTTGCATTGAACTCAACAAGCAATAAAGAAAAATTGCACCTTATTCTTAGTAGTTTCAATCTCCCCAATCCTACTAGTTTCTGTTATTGGGGAAAAAATTCAGTTACGAATGTCAAACCTGATATTTGTAAATTCATCCTCACCACCTCTGCACAGAGTTGGCAGCTGTCATAGCAAAGTCAGTGGATCTCCCAGAGGGCGGGTGCACACTGGGAGAAAGAGGTTTTATATTTTTTTTCTCTTCTTGTTTTAAAATTAGAACAGCTGATTGGAAACTATACACCACTGAGTGAAGACCTGTTTATTTCCTTGTAGGTATGCTATTGTTAAATATCCAAGTAACTAGAAGAATTGCCTAGAGTTACTAAAAAGCATTCAGATAATTTCCTGGAACTTGATTAGAGTTGAATGCTCTGCCTAGGAGGAACCACAGCTGCTTCTTTTGCATGTCAGAATTTGCAAAAACATTTCACATTTCACGAGTACTTCCTAACAGGTTCTCTGTTGTTTATTGCATTTATATAGAAGATAGTGATTCATTGATTTTTGTGTTGCTAAGCACTCTTTTTTAAAAATATATCAACACTCATAGTTGAATTGTGAGTGACCCTGAATAATTCCCAAGCTTGGGCAAAGTACACCCGGCCTTTCAAAGAAAGGCATATCCAACAAATGGGCACCTTTTGACATAGGGACCTTTTTACAGATACATTCTGCTCCCTGAATAAAGACAAGGCCTTAATGAAATCCCACTCCTTCTAAATAGATTCAGACAGATGACAGTGAAATCAGATGGCAAAAATAAAATAATAAAACAAAAAAATAAAATAGCGAGGTTTAATTTGCTTTTTTTTTTTTCCTGATTAAAGCTGTAGTTATAAAAGAACTGATGGAGATAAATGTTTGTATGGGTTTTTTTGACCTCTGATAGAGGAAGCCACAGAAAGAGTACAGATTACTAAAATAGGAAGAAGTGGTATTTGATGCCAGTTCCTGGAAGCATAGCAAATGTGGATTAAGCATAATATTTGGAAATTCATTGAGTTTTTGCAGATCTTTTGCATATTTGCTATGGTAGAACATACATACACATAGGACACATCGTGTATACATTTTTCATAGTTGTAGCAGTTTAGGAGTTGCTCATGGAACAATAAATCCAGCTTCCCAGGTGGCACAGTGGTAAAGGACCTGCCTGCCAATGCAGGAGATGCAGGAGACAAAAGTTTCATCTCTGGGTGGGAAGACCCCCTGGAGGAGGAAATGGCAACCCACTTCAGTATTCTTGCCTGAATAATCTCATGGACAGAGAAGCCTGGCAGGCTACGATTCATGGGGTCGCCAAGAGTCAGACAGGACTGAGCATGCACGTGTGCACACACAAAACAAAAACACATTTCTCGTTGAGCCATCAGTTCAGTTCAGTTCAGTTCAGTCGCTCAGTTGTGTCTGACTCTTTGCTACCCCATGAATCACAACACGCCAGGCCTCCCTGTCCATCACCAACTCCCAGAGTTCACTCAGACTCACGTCCATCGAGTCAGTGATGCCATCCAGCCATCTCATCCTCTGTCGTCCCCTTCTCCTGCCCCCAATCCCTCCCAGCATCAGAGTCTTTTCCAATGAGTTAACTCTTCACATGAGGTGGCCAAAGTACTGGAGTTTCAGCTTTAGCATCAGTCCTTCCAAAGAACACCCAGGACTGATCTCCTTCAGAATGGACTGGTTGGATCTCCTTGTAGTCCAGGGGACTCTCAAGAGTCTTCTCCAACACCACAGTTCAAAAGCATCAATTCTTCGGCGCTCAGCTTTCTTTGCAGTCCAACTCTCACATCTATACATGACCACTGGAAAAACCATAGCCTTGACTAGACAGACCTTTGTTGGCAAAGTAATGTCTCTGCTTTTGAATATGCTATCTAGGTTGGTCATAACTTTCCTTCCAAGGAGTAAGCGTCTTTTAATTTCATGGCTGCAGTCACCATCTGCAGTAATTTTGGAGCCCAAAAAAGTAAAGCCTGACACTGTTTCCACTGTTTAGCCATAGGGTCCAATAAACCAAATAACAATTTTCTTTTCCATTTTGAACTGAATACAAGTAAGCTGGCAGACAGCAAGATGGGACATGTTTCCACAAAGAAAAGCATATGTCACCCATATTCCAGAGAGAAGTCTGTGAATATGGAGAGTTTCGATCAGAAAGAATTCTGATGAAGAACAACATCATTTGTGTTTCCACTTTAGTTCATGTAATAGTTCTGAAGCAACTTTGAAAAATAGAGGGAAGGTAAAGAATATTGCCAGAACCTTCCAATGCCTATATTCTGGAAAGATATGCATTAATATCTCTAGGATACACCTGCTTTAGAGTAGCTGGACTGTTGACAATGACGTGGTAACCTACCTCTCTCTCTCCTTCTCTCTCTGTCCCGACCAACAGTTCGTGGCTCACCCCAACTGCCAGCAGCAGCTCTTGACAATCTGGTACGAGAACCTCTCAGGCCTGCGGGAACAGACGGTAGCTATCAAGTGTCTGGTGGTGCTGGTCGTGGCCTTGGGCCTTCCGTTTCTTGCCATCGGCTACTGGATCGCACCTTGCAGCAGGGTACCGGCTTTTCCACCCCTGTTTCCTCTGTGGTTGGTGTACCATGTCCTTTGAGGATGAAAAAGGAAAAAGCTTCCTGCTTAAGGCTCTTATCAGTTTTACAGCTGAATGTTAATTGACTCAAGAGCATCAATTCTGCTTTTTAATGACTGGATTAGTTCTAATAAGGGATGAAAAAGGATTTGGTCCTGGTGGGATAGGTCCTATTCACAGGCATATAATACTTAGGCTTTTAAGATAAAAATCTCTGGCCACAATGATAGGGAGGAGGAAAAGCTGCTTCTGTGAAGGAGCAATCGTGTCCTATTTTCTGGCTTAATAAATAGTCCACCAGGCTGGCCTACGGAAGAGGAACAGCCCTACTGCGGTGGTTCCAAGAGACATTTAACTTGAAAACTGAAAAGGCAGCTTGGTTGAACCTGTGAAAAAGATCTGAGACTGAGTGTGTGAAACATGGTTGTGAACAGTGGTATCATCCAAAGTCTTAAAGAGAGTGCATACCAGGTTCCCCAAGCCCTTTGTTCCTCTAGGAGATTCAAAAAAATGTAGAATTGGGGTCTGGGGGCTTTTGGATTTTTATAGATTCTTTATCTTCTTAGTTTTGTTTGAATCATTTTTGTTCACGACCTTTATCCCCCTCTCAACTTGGCCAGTATACAGTCCATTTAATTGTGCCTAAGAGATCCCTTAAATAAGATGCGGACAGGAATAGGAGTCACGCTAACAGAATCTGTGTTCGGTTAATGAAGGGCACTGCCAGGGAGAGGCAGCAGTTCTGAGATCCTTTAATCCTGTTTTTATATTCCCAAATCTGGTTTTGTTTAAATGGAGGCAGTTTCAGGCCAAATGAATCAAGGCCACTCAAGAGTGACCCTGGAAATCCGTCATCTGTCTTCCCCCACAGAGTCCTGCTTCAGGCCCATATATGTGAGAATATTCATCCATCTCACTTCATTGTTGATCTGCCCATGTAGTTTAAGGCAGAAAGGTTGTCATTTTGAGCAGTTTTGATCATTCAACTAAGTTCCTTTGTTTTGAATCATGATTCTGATAATACGAAAGACTAAATAAAAACTTACAGATAAGGAGAGAGTGTGCATTTAAAGCAAAAATTGTATCCCACTCAAATAACTTCCCCTTTCTGGGGGAAATGAATTGGAAAGGTTGGGTTTATATGTATGTGTCTCTTGGGGCCACTCACTCAGTTAAAACGTATTGGGTTTGAAGTAGGTATCTTGAAGTCCATTCTTTTTTCTCTTAGCGCAGCTGAGGATGTGTGGACTCTGCCCAACAGAGAAAGGAAAGGAGGGAATTGAGTTGTTCCTGGAGCCCGCATTTATACCTGCCATACACCACTTATCCTGTGGTGAAAAGATGGTATAGTAAGAATTCTCCACATGTATCCCATTTTTAAGATAGGCAGACTGCTTTTTTTTTTTTCCATGTTACTTAACATTTTCAAAGATCAGCCTTTAGAAGAAAAGAGACTTGGCAGCTCCCTGCAAATCACTTTGTGCTATGGATAAACTACCCGGACATGCCCTCTCTGCAGCTGTGGAACAGCACAGTGATATGTAAATGTGCGGTTTATTTTTCTATGTCTAATATGGAAAATGTGACATTTGTCTGTGTGCATTCATGTCCAACCCCAGAAATGCTTGACATTCTTTGGTTATTTGTTAACATCAAATTAAGGTTCTGGATATACAAAAACATTTGTTTGAAGTTACAGCCTTTTAAATGTGAACCTTGGTGCTTTTTAAGGTCACACACTGAGTTGGAAAGTAGGGTCTGAGAATAGAGAACTTATTTGATGAATCTACCAAATGTACCTAATTCTTAGACTGCAGAAACCCTTGGAACAGGGGAATTGTTTTTCACTTCCACCAAAACACAGAGCTCTTAAGGACATTATATCACAGGGGATTTTAAAACAGTTACCTTAAAATCATTATAAACTGAGCTTTAAAAATGCTTTTTCACTGGTTATATAATTTTCCAAAACCAGGGATGACTTTTAATATTAAGTTAACCTACTTAGAGGTTTTAATTACTGGGTATCTCTCTATTTTTTTGGATAGTAACAGATAAAATATTTATGTTGGTTATAATATTTTTTGCCTTTTTATATTGTACAGAGTACAAATTGATTTAGGAATAGTTAGAAGTGAAAGTTACTTCCATGGTAGTAAATATTTTTTCATCTTCAAAGGGTTTGTAATGTGCTACAAACACATCATAACATTTCAATTATAAATGAATGAGTCTACAAACTCATCATAACATTTCAGTTATAAAAAAAAATACACATTACAAATTCGCAGTTTCTTTCCCTGGATTCTAAAAACCTTGACACTGCATAGTCTTTCACATAAAAATAAGAATAACAAGTATATGCCTTGTAATTTCCAGAAATGCATCTGTGAATGAAGTACATCCTAAGACAAATTGGATATTTAGAAACAATGAAGTTTGAAGACTTCTTAAATTATTCTTAAAGGAAACATCCCCTAAAAGGAGTAATTTTCACCATGTGTAGCTCTTCAGAACAAAAGCAGAATTTTGAGTGTTCTCACTTCACTTTTTTTTTTTTATCCTATGTATATAGTAGTTTTCATAAGTGGAAGCCAGATTTTCTGAAGTTAAAGGTTTTGGATTGTTTTGTTTTGTTGCCTCATTACAGCTGGGGAAAGTTCTGCGAAGTCCTTTTATGAAGTTTGTAGCACACGCTGCTTCTTTCATCATCTTCCTGGGCCTGCTTGTTTTCAATGCCTCAGACAGATTTGAAGGAATCACCACATTGCCAAACATCACTGTTATCGACTATCCCAAACAGATTTTCAGGGTGAAAACCACACAGTTCACTTGGACTGAAATGCTCATTATGGTCTGGGTTCTTGGTAAGCCTTTTATTTTGAGTATTCTAATTTCTACCAAATATAGCATCTATATCATGATTGCCATTTTCTATTTAAAATTCTATGTTATGTTATATGGTGATAACATCACCATTGTAAGATAAACAGAATAGAAAGTAATGGAATAATTTGGCAGCTTGATGATGCTGACGGATATCCCTTACCACTAAATACAAATTTTATGAGTAACATGAGCTTAATTATAAATGCATTAATATTAATATCATGTTTCAGAAATCGAAATTCAATTATTGAATAAAATGCAACCCTAAAAATGTGACCCACTGTGATGATCAAGCATTTAATTGAAATAGTTCTGCAATAACCTAGTGGCCATTAACTGATGATTAAAGAACATTTATTGCTTTCGTTTCAGAGGTTTTTTTAAGGAGAGTTTCCATTTTAGGAATGTTTGTTACTTCACCTCACAATAGCCCATTTGGGGATTTTTTTCTTTGCTTTTTGTTGGCTGGGCTGTGAGGCATGTGGGATCTTACTTTCCCGACCAGAGATTGAAGCCGTGCCCCCAGCATTGGAAGAACAGAATCTTAACCACTATACCGCCAGAGAAGTCCCACAATAGCCCGTTTTGAACAGCAGCTATGTTAAAGTAAACATTTTAAGCAATATGATAAAAAAAAATGGAGATTGAAACCATATTATTGATTGATCACAAATCCAAAGTCAATTTTGTGTATTATTTCACCCAGCATGTTTCTTGGTATCATCTCAATTCCTGAATTAATGGATTGCTTCTCCTCTAATTAACTTCTGTGGTCTTCACCTGGATCAAGTGATTGTTTTATGAATTTTATTTTGAGCCACTACATTTCTTTTAAAAATTCTACAGTACTTTCCCCTTATGTAGTCAGGCATGCCTGTGTGGTAGTCATATCTGACTCTCTGCTACCCTATGGACTGATGGGCTCCTCTGTCCATGGGATTCTCCAGGCAAGAATACTGGAATGGGTTGCCATACCTTTCTCCAGGGGATCTTCCCGACCCACGGATCAAACCCTCATCTCTTACACCTCCTGCATTGATAGGCAGGTTCTTTACCACTGGTGCCATCTGGAAACAGTTGTTAAATTGATATATTTTGTCTTCTTCCCCCAGAACATTTTCTGCTTTCAGTTTCTTCATAATGCCCTAGGGTCTCCTGCTTAATTTTCCAAGAATTCCTCACCTTTTCAGCATTCAGCATGAAGCTGAGATGAGACGAGAGGGTAGGGGAATGAGGGAAGTGTTCCCGGATGATTGGAAAACTGTTCTTGTTAAAAGTGTATAGTAGGTTTCTCAATTAAGGGCTTATTTCTCCAGTAATCACCATTATTTGGTGATTAATCATTGTCATTTTATAAAGATGAATTTTCTCCTTTCCTCCATGTGTTTCATGGGGCAAAATCATTTGATTTGAAGAGCCTTCCTTATTTCCCTCCCTCCCTTCTTCCCTACCCCCATAAGAGTAGCACCATTTCTGGTGCCACATTTAGAACTATATTTCACCAAAATCTAACTTGGTGGAGTGAATCATTCCTTTAGTCAAAGCTTCTTTCATGTAACTCTGCCCAGCACTTCTATGGGCTGTAGTCAAGTCAGTGCTTTATGGTACCTAGTGGCATGCTTTACACACGGGGCATGTTATAGGTAGGGACTCTTAGCTTCTCAATCCAAGGTATAAACTCTTGTCTGTAACATGTGTGTCTTGTGACAGGAATGATGTGGTCTGAGTGCAAGGAGCTCTGGCTAGAAGGACCCAGGGAGTACATTTTGCAGTTGTGGAATGTTCTAGACTTTGGCATGCTCTCCATCTTCATCGCTGCTTTCACGGCCAGATTCCTGGCTTTCCTTCAGGCAACGAAGGCACAACAGTATGTGGACAGTTATGTTCAAGAGAGTGACCTCAGTGAAGTTACACTACCACCAGAGATACAGTATTTCACTTACGGTAAGTTATCAGGCCCAGAGTCCTCTTATGTCTCAGGAGAAGATATTGGAACCACATTTTGGACGGAAATGCCCCTGAAGGGTATGTTTAATATGAAATGCATGTTGAAAGTATAGAGAGAGTGGAGACAGCATGAACTTTAGAGCTGTATAAAACTGGATTCATGTCAAGACACTGACCCTCCCTTGCTGTGTGACCTTGTTCAAATTAATTTACTTCTCTGTGCCTCAGTTTTCACATCTAGAAAAAGGAGGTATTTCAAGGTGGAAGGAAATCACCTTTAAGCCAAAGAACATAGTTACTCTAAAATATTCTTAGGACATGGAATTGTCATAATTAGGGGGAGAAAATAGCTTGATAAACTGCTTAATGTGAAAGATGAGTCCCTGAGAACTTGGGTTAGAGGAGATAAAATAATAAAAAGTGCTAAAAACTGCTGTAACAGAAGTGAGCAAAAATTCAGCAGAGGCAGGAAATAGGAGCTAAAGTGATGATGAGCATGTAAGCTTCGCAGAACCGGCAGAAATTCTGGGGAGGATATTGTGCTTCTCAAGACACCATGGGGTGGAGTTCCTGCCAGTCTTCTCTAGGTCAGGAGAGCAGGGAGATACCCAGGGACCTTCAGTCTGCACAGACACTGATGCCATCCCTGCCCACTGCACACCGATGTGAAATCATGTTAGCCTCCCTTCCCTTAAGGCCTAACTGGGGAGCTGCGATGAGCTAATTTTAATATAGCTGCAAAATCTTAAACCTGGAAAAGACTTTAGCAGTTAGCATATAAACCTCATTTTACAGATAAGGAAAGTTAGGCGCAGAGTTTAAATGCATTCTGACTGTGAGGAATGACTGTATAAGTACATCGTGATGCATACCAGCAGCATGTTAACATTGTTGAAGAAGACTGGGTGCCTGCTCTAAGATGAAGGTGTATGCATGACCGACAAGGACACAGTGTATAGCACAGGGCACTCTGTTCAATGTTACGTGGCAGCCTAGCGGGGAGGGGAGTTTGGGGGAGAGTGGATGCCTGTAGATGTATGACCGCATCCCTTTGCTGTCCTCCTGGAACTATCACAACACTGTTGATTTTTATACTCCAGTATAAAATGAAAAGTTTTTAAATACATAAATAAATAAAATGAAGATATTAATGTTTTACAGACTGTGAAATGTAAGCACATTATCTCTTATTGTCACCAGGCAAAGGTTTTTATATACCAGTGAGGCCAGATCAAATGAATAAATGAATACTATTTATAATTAAGGAATTAGCTTGGATTGTATTTGTGTGTAACAGATATCATGACTATTTCAGTACCTCTTTATTTAAATTTACTTGTGTGTGTTTATGACTGTGAAGGGGAATTTGTGAATTAGGCTTCACTCCTTATTATGATTTTGATCAAGTTTTTAACCTAAGCCTTGATTTCTGTATCTTTAAGAAGAGAGTGACTACCTTAAATCCATAAGATCATTGAAAGCATAGTGTCTGCTACGTATTAAACATCCAATAAATGTTCATTTTTGTTGAAATGTGTGCAGTGTACCTTCTGGGAGTGACCCAGTTTGCACAGAATTAACCACACAATGTTTAGGTGATCTTCCAGAGAAATGAGTATCCAGTTGTCTGCTGTGAACTTACTGGAGTGACCTTGAAAGGCGTGTTGGGGGTCCTCATTTAGAATCTGTCTCTAAGACTTTTGCACTTCAGTAGCGTTTTATACTTTCCAGGGACCAGCTATGTTGCTCAGACATCATGCTGACAAGCACTATTGTGATTCAGTGACCTTCTCACTTTTTGTGATATCACATTTTACTTGCATAAGCTGTTAGATGAACTAGTTTCCCCATGAAATATGGAAAAGAACATGTGTGCCAACTGAGCCTGTGGCATGATGAAATGGCTGGGCGATAAACCTGGTAACTGAGGGGGCAAACCAATCAGATCAGCTGTTTTGTCGTCATGGACACAGTCTGAACTTAATGAAGCATTTTCAGCTCTTTTTTTCATCTTTTGTACTTGATTCTATTTCTTCTCAATGTGAAGTCTGTTTTGTATCTTTCTAATAGTGTTTCCTCCATTAAAAGAAACCACATGAATGTAGAATTCATGTGTTTCTAGTTTAATATGAAAAATAGTGTCTGGACAGTTAATTAAATGTGGAGTAGTTTCAACTGAGATAATAACCACCTACCTACAAGTCAGATCCTATTTAAGGTATGTTATGTAGTTAGCCGTGAATAGAAAGTTCCATTTTTAATCTCTCTCTCTCTTCTTGTAGCTAGAGATAAATGGCTCCCTTCTGACCCTCAGATCATATCTGAAGGCCTCTATGCCATAGCTGTTGTGCTCAGCTTTTCTCGAATCGCCTATATCCTCCCGGCGAATGAGAGCTTCGGCCCCTTGCAGATCTCTCTGGGAAGGACTGTGAAGGACATATTCAAGTTCATGGTCCTCTTTATTATGGTGTTTCTTGCCTTTATGATTGGCATGTTCATATTGTATTCTTACTACCTTGGGGCTAAAGTCAATGCTGCTTTTACCACGTAAGTAAAACATTTTACTAAAAAAATATGATTAACAGAAATGCTAACAAGTTTAGATGAAGTAAAAAAAAAATTGTTTTCAATAATTGTAATAAAGATGCTTTTAAGAGCAGGAAAAATCGATTAAAAACAGTTAGTGCCTCAAATAGCAAATGCTGGCCAATATATGGAATAAAGGGAACCCTCGTGCGCTGTTGGTGGGAATGTAAATTGGTGCAGCCACTGTGGCAAACAATAGAGGTTTCTTGAAAAAAGTGGAATTGCCGTATGACTCAGCAGTGCCACTCCTGGGTATATAGCTGAAAAAAACAAAAACACTAATTCAGAAAGATACATGTGCCCCATTTATAGAATCATTATTTACAATTTCCAAGATACAGAAGCAACCTAAGTCTCCATCCACAGATGAATGGATAGAGAAGTGGGGTGTGTGTGTGTGTGTGTGTGTGTGTGTGTATAAAATAAAATACTACTCAGGCATAAAAAAGAATGGAATTTTGTCATTTGCAACAATATGGGTGGACTTGGAGTCACTAAGTAAAATAAGTCAGACAGAGAAAGACAAACTGCATGGTATCACTTATATGTGGAATCTAAAAAATAGAGCAGACTAGTGAATATAACAACAACAACAGAAAGGTCACTGAGAGATAGAACACAAACTGGTGGGTACCGGTTAGGGGGCAGTTTAGGGGTGCGGGAGTAGGAAGTCCTAACTACTGGGAGTAAGATAGGCTGAAGGATGTACTGACCAACACAGAGAACATAGCCAATATTCCATCATAACTATAAATGGAACATATCCTTTAAAAATTATGAATCACTGTGTTGTACACCTGAAACTTATGTAATATTGTACATCAGCTCTACCTCAAAAAGAAAAAAAAAAGTAAAGGGATGGAGAGAACAAAACAAAACAAAACCAGAAACAGTACTTGTGTGAGATTACATTTCTTTGAGTTTAGAGAATGTTTGATCACAGAATGGATCAAAATTTGGTAAAATCCTAGATGAAACTCTCTATTTTAAGAGAATTGGGTAGCAAATGTTTAATACTGGATATTTCTTACATTATTTATGACATTAAATTTAGTTTCATCATTTTGTACCCATTCCTGTTATTTCAAAAAAAAGGGAGTGTGGCTTGTATTTTCATGTATCATTAATCAGCACAGGGAGTTGAGGAGGAAGAAGAAATCACAGCTGATGCTGTGCAGCCCGCTGTACCGCAGCACCGCCTCCTCCCTTTGGTCCTACTGGCGTCTGCACTGCAGGCTCACCGTTTCCATGAAGTCATCCTGCACTCACTTCTCTTAGGTTTTGTCCCTGTAAGTTCCCTCAGCATGGAGACGTCCACGTTGCCAGACCCTGTCTCGCCTGTTGCTGTGCAGTGGTCAGGAAGGCAGGCCGTCTGTCTGTACCGTGGTCCTTCCAGGTGAGGAGACCAGAAATCTCCCCTGCCTGCCTTTGTGCCCTCCGTCCCCTGGAGTGCCACAGCTGGAACCGAACTAGACCTTCAGTGAGTTCCCTGTAAACTAAAAGAGAGTATCAAGCCCTTCCAGGCATCTAAATTGTTTTGGAATTAATTTTTCCAAGTAGTTATCATAGAGCCGATAATAGGGGTGAAAGAGAACTGAAACTCACTTTATGTAGTGAAAAACAAGTTCCGATTGAACCCAGAGGGGAAAGGACCAGAGAAGTCCCGCCCAAGTGGCGCCCCTTGGGCCTGTGGGAAGACTCGTTCTATACACGGCACTGGCGTCGCTGCTCCGTGGACCTGGCCGCACGGTAGAGTGGAAAGAACACGGGCTGGAAATCAGGCAGACCTGGATGCGCATGCAACGTCTGCTGTTTTCTAGCTGTGGTCTTTTGATTAATTATCTTCACATTTCTCAGTGTTAGTTTCCTTGTTTTTAAAATGAGCACAGTAAGGTTTGAATCAGGCCGTTGGGAGGACATGGAAGATAATTTATACAAAGGCTCTTGCCCGCAGTAGGAGCCAGGAGCTGCCTGTGTCCTCTCCCTGTTCACTCTCCCCTTCTCCCTTTTCACTCTCCTCATCTCCGCACATGTATGCATTCTTGGGAATCTATATTCCCAGCATCAGAGGCGAGAAGGTTTGCAAAGGACCAAGAGGATGGGTGGGGGCATTTTGTGATGCTGTTAAGTTCATGGCAGGGATAAAGAGACTATAGGTTTTCTTAGTTTTCACCATCAAGTGTTTCATAATCGAGAGTAGCTCTACAGGAATAGGAACCTTTCTACTCAACCCTCTGCCCCCAGGGTCTAATACAATTATTAAAACATACCAGGTGCTCCATCAATGTCTGTTGAATGAATGAATCAATAAGCTAGCATTAAAACCCGAAAAACTATAAAATTGTTGTTTAGACTCTTAACAAATTTTAAAAGTACCACTTCCATACATATTTCTTTGAAAAAAAAGGGGGACTTACTTTTGAACTTTTTAATGGAATTCTACATGTATAATTGTTTAAGGATGATTCTTGTAGTTCACAGATCAGTGATTACTGCTTGGGTATATGACAAAACCAGCCAAATTCAGGCAAGGTTCATTTAAGGGATCCAAGCATGTAAATTAGTCTGTGAGGGCTTACTTGCTAATTGCTGTGTTGGAAGAATCAGGAAGTAGATTATATAAATTAAGAGAAAAGAATCAGAACCCTTAATTTTGTTGCCGTCTCTTCACTTCTACTGAAGTATAGTTTTTAGGTAGATGATACATTCCTGTGGTGAAAAATCTATGTAGAGCAGTATCTACAGCCTGTTCCCTTCCTCAGCCTTGGATCCCAGTTTCTTAGTTCTTAGGTCCAGAGGGGTCATTGGTGGCTCAGATGGTAAAGAATCTACCTGCAAAGCAGGAGACCCAGGTTTGATCCCTGGGTCAGGAAGATCCACTGGAAAAGGAAGTGGCAACCCACTCCAATATTCTTGCCTGGGGAAATCCATGGACAGAGGAGCCTGGTGGGCTACAGTCCGTGGGGTTGCAAAGAATCGGACTCGACTGAGCAACTAACACTTTCACTTCAGGTCCAGAGGCAGTGGTTTCTTTTGAATGCTTTCAGAGGTATTTTTTACATAAATAAGAATATAAGTATTTGTATACCCCTCTTTTTATTTAAATGGTAAACTATTTCAGACTTGCTGCATCTCATTTTTTCACTAATAATATATCTTGGATATCATTTTATATAAACACATGAAGCTAGATCTGTTTTTTCCCCCAGTGGCTGCATAGCTATTTGTAGATATACCAGAATTATTTATCCACTTTCCTGTTGATGGATATTTTGGTAGTTTTCATTCTTCCCTACTGCCATACTGCAAGGAATAAGTTTGTACATAATTTTTTTGAAGTGGATATATAATTTTAATCCCTATTTTGTTCTGTTCCAGAAAACCTGATTTGAAATTCTAAACCACCTGCAAAATCAAACCCCAAACTTCCATCCTTTTAGGAGAAAGGAATGGGTATCAGGGCATTACTTCAGTTTTCACCTGCCAAGCTCAGAAAACTTTCTCTTGATGATAACTCCTGGAAAAACTAGGCATCAGCATCATTTAATCAGTTTCTAAAAAGTTGAGAGAAAAATTTCTATTAAGTATCATAATAAACTAATTGTGTTATTGTTCAGTCACTAAGTCATGTTTGAATCTTTGTGACCCCATGGAATGTAGCCCACCAAGTTCCTCTGTCTATGGAATTTTCCAGGCAAGAATGCCAGAGTGGGTTGCCATTTCTGCCTCCAGAGGATCTTCCTGACCCAGGGATCAAACTCATGTCTTCTGCATTAGCAGGTGGATTCTTTACCACTGAGCCACCAGGGAAGCCCAAAATAATTATACTTGGGGTATTATGATGATATTTTGCAATAGCATTTTATATCTGTGCAATATTCAGACCATAACTTGTTTTTACTTTTGACTTTTTCACACTGAAAACTGTTCATTTATTTACTGTGTACCTTATTCTTCCAACAGTGTAGAAGAAAGTTTCAAGACTTTGTTTTGGTCAATATTTGGATTGTCTGAAGTCACTTCTGTTGTGCTCAAGTATGATCACAAATTCATAGAGAATATAGGATATGTTCTGTATGGAATATATAATGTAACTATGGTCGTTGTTTTGCTCAACATGCTCATTGCTATGATTAATAGCTCATATCAAGAGATTGAGGTAAGCCTGCTGTCTACCCACAGTGTCTGTCCTCACCATTTCATTCTACTAGCACACCGCGTCTGCTTTTGTGTCCTGTGGTGGACATCCTGCCCTTGTCTACAAAGAGGCTTAACACCAAGCGGGACCCTTCTCTGTGGTTTCCGTCTGGATAGGTGGTAATGCACCTTCCAGTGTCTTCTAGGAGCACAGCGGAGTTCCCGTGAATTTACCATTATGCTGCCTTCTCTCAGAACCATCTGAAAGATCCTGGTAGAGGACTTACTAGACGTCTGTCAAACGTTAATGATGCTCTTGGTCCAGTCAGACTCCTTAGTATTCTAGAAATCTATGCTTGCTTTGGATTGAGCTTGATTTGGTACCTTTCTTCATCACTGTGTATGTTTTCTTATCTCCTCCAGTTTAGTGTACCTTATCTTTTTAGTACTTTGCTGTTTGTTAAGTCCACTGAGTCTCTGTGTTTCAGAAATATGTAAGTTAGTGTTCTCAAAGAAGTTAGATTCTCCAGAGATGAAAACTGTGGTGCTCTGAACACCTGCTTCAGTGTGGTAATGGTAGACTGGGCAGGATGAAATGACTGAGCCAACTTCTTCCACCCATGGACCAGCTCTTCATTTTTTCTCTCCATCTGTCTACCGGTTAGAATGGTTATGCCTACCACCAGGGGGCAGCACTGAGAATGAAAGGCGCTGTAAGACAGAAATAGGCCTCTGGGGCCTTATGTGACCTTTGAAGACACATAAACTCCAAAGTGAATTCATTTGAATACTGCCATTTTTCTCCCTTGCTCTTGGAGTATAGTATGATATATCTACAGTCTGGCTTGGATGGGTGTGAATGAGGAAGGAAAGTGGGGAAATATTGTTGAATATGCAGAATTGGGGGGGGGGGATTAATCTTTTCATCCCTCCTTGACCCTGAATTTTTCTTGTGCTTTTTTCTTTGTTTTATTTATTTATTTATTTATTTTGGATGGGAAACAGGAAATTCTGGCTAAATTTCAACGGGTACAGACAGAGGAATATGGAATAGAAAAATTAAAAAAAAATATCATGAGAGCAATGCTTGGAATATTATATAGCCCAATAGAGATTATATGCAGATAAATGTACATATACCACTTTTTCTATTTCAAAGCATAATGTAGGTTCCTTGTAAGGCCCTACTGGATAAATTACTAGAATCTTTATTTTTAAAATCAGTTGTCATATTTTTTCTATTTTTGTGACACAGGATGACAGTGATGTAGAATGGAAGTTTGCTCGCTCGAAACTTTGGTTATCTTACTTTGATGATGGAAAAACATTACCTCCACCCTTCAGTCTAGTTCCTAGTCCAAAGTCATTTGTTTATTTCATCATGCGGATCATTAACTTTTCCAAATGCAGAAGGAGAAGACTGCAGAAGGATATAGAAATGGGAATTGGTAACTCAAAGTCCAGGGTAGGTATCAAAAGCTTACTGAGACCTGAAGATAAACGCTCCCTGTCTTTTGATGTTTGTTCAGTGTGTGAACTTAGAAGATGTTGAAAGTAACTGTCCATTCCATAGTCCTTCATAGACTAATACTTAAAATATTCATAATGTTCCAAGAAGTCACTTAGTCTATGCTTTGTTTTCAGTCAGAATTTCATGTAAACTACCAAAATAAAAACAAACAAAAAACTTCTTTAACTTGTTAAAAGTTACTGTCATAAAATACTTTGTTTCTGTGTCTTCCATGCTTCTCAACTGTTATTCTAAGTTACATATAAGTTTCTAATCTTAAATGTTTCTGTTGGTTGTATATATAATTCACCACCACCATATTCTTCTTATTTGTAGAAATCCATTATTGAGCTAAATAATCTTTTTTTCCTTTAATATAAAATTGATGCAGGCTTAGAACACCCCCAAATATTAACCATTAAAACTCCCTTTTATAAATAATCAAGAATGGCTTGTATTTGAGTTGTCCTGGTTGAAAAATTAAAATAATTTTAACAAAGATGAGTTTCACACTAGCACTTTATTATCATGAACTGTATTTTCAGAGATAGAATGGGCATAGGAGACAGAAGGATATGGGCAGAACCTCAAATAATAGGTTGTGAAACAGATAGGAGCAAATGTATGGGGTTAAAGAACAATTTTGCCTGTGTTGTGAAAATGGTCTGTAGCTGTAATAGCCTGGGAGCCCACAAGATGGCAGTGTTACCTCCATAAAGTGCATATTTTTTCTCAGTTGATGCTGAGGGTAAAGATGGGATTAGCACAGTTTAATTTCTTACTTTTTAAAAGTGATGTGCGTTTCTGAGATTTGTAATACCCTTCATCTTACTCTTTAAGAAGGTAGCCTTTTAAACCTTCTTTGTTTGACCTGAATATGGGCTCTAAGGATATTAAGTTGCATGGCAGTGATTGGCTGTGACTTCAAATAATACCTCATTATATACAGTGAAAAGCAGCATAATGTAAGGAAGAGAGCCTTGGCATTAGACCTGGGTTTGAATTCTGGCTTATTAGAAAGTAACATGGACAACTCATTTCATCACTCTGAACCATAATAGTCTCTCCTGAAAGAGAAAACTTCATAGCATTACTGTGAGGATGCTATGAGATGTACAGAATTTCAGCCTCGACAAATATCAGTGCCCTTCCTCATTCACAGTTTACAAAGTGCTTTGCTGTACATTTGAACCTCATGCAACGCTGTAAGGTAGGTATTATTATTACTCCCATTTTATAGATAAGACAGCTGAAGTCATTACAACTCACTCATGCAAGGTCACAGGGGTTCGCCAGTGTGAGGCATTTATGCAGTTCCTGTTTTCCAGCATCAGAGTCTAGCTCTTTCTGCTGGACCTGGCTACCTCCTGCTCAGAAGCTGAGGCTCTGGCTTGGTTTCTGCCCCTCTTCCTCCCAACAGGCCATGCCTTTGGCTGCAGCTTAGCTGGTCTCTTAAAGGAGTTGGGCTCTAATTGCCATTCTGGGTGACTCTTGCTACTGCTGAGATGGACTTTGTTACTCTGGGAATTGGACTATTATTCTCTGAGGCTTTATTATTTGAAAAGGAAGTTGTTCAAGTATGGGAACTCAACTCTAGCATGTCACACCTTCAAGTTTTCTTCCTGTAGGCAACTGATTTCACTAACTTCTGAGTTTCACTGACTTCACTGACTTAATTCCCAATACTGTCATAATGCAGAAGGGGAGAAACACGAAGAGGCTGAAGAGAGCACATTCAGATGGCATGTGGCCACCTAGACCCCAGTTTGTTTGCTTTAAAGCAGCTTGCTTGCAGGGATATGGGGAACAGATGATATTCTCTGTTCAGACTGTCCTCTCCTGCCTACATGGTACCACTGGCAGGAAGAATAGCTTTCCTCAGGGCAGTTGCTGGAGACAGAAGGAAGGTTGAGCACAGATTTCTCAGGAGCCATGCTGCTTAGCCTCCCCATCTCCCCATAGCAGGTTAAAAACTGCCATTTTGATTTTATTTTTAAAGTTGTACGTGGAGCTGCCTTTATCACTTTAATCTTATTAATCGTCATAGATAATCTCTGTGTCCTGAGTTTAGTTAAAAAAAAAATTGGAGAAATTATGTTTCTGTTTTTCTTTTTTAGAAGATAGGGAAGAGACTCAAGAAATCAATCTTTTACAGCTAACCCCAGTCAACGGTCAGAGACTGACCTCTAGTGGCAAAATAGGAGAATTAATACCAGGGAAGCTCTACCTGTCAACAGAGACTGCCCTCTAGTGGCAAAATCGGAGAATTATCACCAGGGAAGCCCTACTAGTCGACAGAGACTGACCTCTAGCGGCAAAATAGAATTAACTTTGTTCCCCGAAGTTTTTTTCCTGCCACTATTGAAAAGAGGGCAAAATCAAGAGAACCATTGCCTATCAGTGCCATTTCCTACCCGCCTAGTATCCCGCCTCTTCCAGAGTTATGATGGTGGAAAGGCAGGTGGTGGAGTGAGTACATATTTTTGGATAAAGGTACCTGCCTTTGAATCACATCTTATAGGTAGTAGCATATCTGCAAATAAAATGCAGGCCCTGTTCATGTACATGAAGGGTAGACAGTAAGGAGCTTCTCTTCTTGCTTTCTGTTTCTACCCACTCAAAAGTTAAACCTTGAAAAGAAAAAGAGAAAGGAAAACCAAATACTTGAGTCCAATTCTGTTCAAAGTGGTGAACCTGACACAGTCTAAGACCAAGACACTTAGCAAGACATGTTTTGCTCCTGTTTTGCCAAATGATATAATCTGAACATGTAGTGTGTTTCTGTTCAAATGTAGGAGAGGAACCAGACTCAAGCAGATGGAGTTGCTTCATGTAACTTCTTCCCAAATCCATGAAGGCATTTTGACAAAGTATACAAGGACCCCAGGAACAATTGTTTAACACCAGCCAACTTAAAAAAAAATTTTTTTTTCAAGAAAAAATTTTAAAAAATATATTTTTTCAATAGTTTTATTACAGGACATTCTGCCAACATTTTGATAAATGTGAGCACATTACTCACATTAATTTTTGCCTTTGGAAATCAACTCAGCTTCCATAAAACGTCCCTCGGAAATGTTGACTCCAGAAATGTTATCAAGGAGGATAAAGTAGATTGTATTTATGATTTCCAAATAAATGTATTCTAATTTACTAGGTTAATTGTATTTTTTCCTAGTTAAACCTCTTCACTCAGTCTAACTCAAGAGTTTTTGAATCACACAGTTTTAACAGCATTCTCAATCAGCCAACACGTTATCAGGTAAGCATTCACAGACATTTATCTTTATCTGAATGTAGTTCCACACATGTCTCTGTACTGGTATCTGTGTGTGTGCTTGCATGTGCTCGTGTGTGTGTGAATAGTGTGTAGAATTATGTACACTTCCTATGTACTATGAGGTCAACACGGAATGGAGAAAATGGTATGTTATTTGGAGAGCACTTTAGAAATCAGAGTCCAAGTTCTTCTTTCTTTTCTTTAGAAGAAGAGTCCCTTTATGATATTGAAAGCAAAGCGTTGCCACAATTTTCCAAAGGTCACTTTCATGTACTTGAGCTGGAGAAAGCAGTGGGAGATTTGGCATATTAGGAAAATAATGTTCTCACCGTACAAAAACCTGGTAGATTTCTGCACATAATCTGTTTTTCAAATGGAATCTTAGGCTACACTGTTGCATCAGTACTACTTAATAAAGTATTTATTGCACTGTGATATTGAATGTGACATTTCAGCACTGTTTTCTAACTCAGAAGAGGGTATAGTCCTTCTCATCTGGTTGACATTTTGACTACCAAAGCTTTAGATTGCTGCTGAGTACAAGATCACAAGAATGAGGATCCAGGAATTTGTAATGAATGATAATATCAGCTAAAGGGTATGGTCCTCTTCATAAGATTTTCTTGGAAGCAGCATATTCTACAGAATTGCTTAGCACACTGATTGTCAAAGCCTCACTTGGTTCTATGGTGGTGGTTTAGTCACTGAGTTGTCTCCGACTCTTGAAACGCTATGGACTGTAGCCTGCCAGGTTCCTCTGTCTGTGGGATTCTCCAGGCAAGAACACTGGAGTGGGTTGCCATTTCCTTCTCCAGGGGATCTGCCCCACCCAGGAATTGAACCTGGGTCTCCTGCATTGCAGGCAGATTTTACCGACTGAGCTACAAGGGAAGCCTTTTGTAAAGGTTACAATATATTCCATTATATGGATGTATTTAATTTATAAGCCTTCTATTGATAGAAATGTTTGCTCTATCATATTGCTAGTATTTGTTCTAATTCTATCAGTAGAAGACTGATCAATTAAATACATTAATTTCATGGAATATAATGTAACCATTACCAGCTATTACAAGCAATACTGTAGTAAGTAGCCTCCCAGTTTTTTTGTGTGTGTCTTTTTAGTACACACATATAAATATAAATATATATATATTTATATTTTTTCCCCCCCAGCTTTTTAAAATTGTGTAGTCAACTTTACAAAATTTTTATGGCTTCAGATTTTGTGTCCTGTTTCAAATGCTCCTCTCCCAAATGGGGATATTTAATAATATTTTTACCTATATTTTCCTTGGTACTCTCATGTTTCAGTTTTTAAATTATAACATTTAACCTGTATAGAATACATTTTTATGCAATGTGTGGGTGGGGACCCCGATATATTTTTTTCCAGATGATCACACAGCTGGGTGTGTTGAATGATCTATATTTTCTGTTGATTTGAAATATCACTTTAATCATTTACTAAATTCCCTTATCCACTTAGATTTATTCCTCAGGTTTCAATATTCTATAGGACCACATTGTTTTACTTATTATAGTTTAAAACAGAATAAGACAGAATATAGAGAAACACATACATATGTCCTTACTTTAAGATTCTTATTTTGCATAATTTTCCTGATTATTTTTTCTTATTTTTCTATTTAAACTTTAGAGTCAGATTGTCTAGTTTGCAAAATATTCTGTCGATATTTTTATTGGGATGGTGTTCACTTAAGAAGAATTGACTCCTTTATAATGTGGTGTCTTACTTTTTAAGAATATTTTTACCTTTCCATTTGTTCAGATTTTCATTCTGTGCCCAGTATCATTTTAAAGTACTCCTCAGAGTGTTATGTTAGTTAGGATTAACTGGTGCAAATCACACAAAACCACCAAATACCAACCACTGCATAAGCTAAAAGAACACAGAGATGTATTTCTCTCTTCTGTTTAAGAACTCCAGAGGTGGCCCTTCCAGGGCTGTTATCTACCTACCACTGTCACAGACCCAGGCTGTCTCTGTCATATTACCCTGTCATGATTGGCTTTCAGTTGAACATGATCTCATGGTCCAAGAAAGCTCCCAGAGCTCTGGCTATTATTTCTGCATTTCAAAAGTAGTCAGACAAAGATAAAGAAGAAAGATGCCTCGATCTTCTAAGGATCTTCTGTAAAGTTACATAAACAACATATCTGCAGTAGAAGCCGGGAAATGAGTCTTAATTCCTAGTCTCCATGTACAGAGCTAAAAATCAAGGGAAGAGAATTGGCAGTCTCTGCTGAAATGGATTATATTATTTGTCTTGGTGCTGTGCACGTACCTGTATCTGTTACTTGATTTATAAGTTTCAAGCTAAAATATGAAAAAATCAGTGTATTTATCTTTCACCATTTCCCCCCTCCTCCTCCCAGCTTTTGCTAGTTAAATATTAGAATTGCAGGCGTAGGGCATAAAATCTTTCCTCTGCCCATTAGGCTCAGTAGCTGGGGCCTGTGAATTAAACTGACAAAAGGCAGGTTTACAGGAGAAAAAAAAAATTTTTTTTATATATGCGTGCAAAATGCAAACACATGGGAGAACTCAGTGATGAATAACTCAAAGGGGTGGTTAGAATTTGGGACTTAGATACCATCCTAAAAGGGGCAATGAATTTGTGGAGAAGTGACAAAATGAAGAGAGATTTGTGCTCCCAGGGGTGGTAAATTGTGGGAAGGTAAATATGTGGGAGCCTGGTGGGCTGCTGTCTATGGGGTTGCACAGAGTCGGACACGACTGAAGTGACTTAGCAACAGCAGCAGCAGCAGCAGGGTTACTATAGTGAGGTTTGTGTTTGTGCAGACCCATCTCTGAGCTCTCGTGATGATGGTTGTTCTCTTCCTCTTGGTATGGGAAAGAGGCGGGAGGGGGAAGGCCTTCACGAAGGGAAATTTATGTCCTGCTCTTTGGCAACCCACTCCAGTATTCTTGCCTGGAGAATCCCAGGGACAGAGGAGCCTGGAGGGCTGCTGTCTATGGGGTCGCACAGAGTCGGACACGACTGAAGCGACTTAGCAGCAGCAGCAGCTTGAGCGGATGGGAGGAAGGCAGAGAGCTCTTTCTGTGTTTTTTGCTTCTTGAATGCCTTCAGCTCAAAAAGTTCTTATGTTCCAGTGGTATACCTGGGTGGGGGGGTGGATATTTTCTGATCCTTTTCACTACCTTGTAGGATTATAATCCACATTTGCTGTAGTTTTAGTCCTTTAGTTAAACAGAGTCGGTACTCACCACTAGTCTTTGCCTTAATTTTCCGTTCATCTCTTTGTCAGGTCGTTTGTCTTCCACCAGTTTCTTCAAAAAGAGCTCATGGGAACTATGTTCTCTGAGTTATTTCATGTCCTAAACTATTTCCTACTTTCTGTATATTCATATTGACCGGCTGTGAAGTTCTTCGATAATGACTTTATTTTCTTGATGTATTTATCTACGTTGCTGTGCTGCTCTGAGAATGGAATGTTGGTATGGAAAATGTGAAGCCAACCTGATGGTTTTGAACATATGCTCTTCCTTTGACCTGAGATTTTGATATAAATGCCCACATTTTCTTTACCTTTTAAATCCAACAACTTGATTTTCTGTAGATTGGATCTGTATGCATTTTTTTCTGGCATGGAGTATGTCTTTTTAGTCTGTACATTCAAGTACATGCCTTTTATTTCTAAATAATTTCCTTGATCTATATTTTGAAATATTTTTTTCATTTCATTATTTGGAGTCTCTTCAAAGAGACCAATCAGAAGTCTGCGGCATCTCTTTTCCTCTATGCCTTTTGAAATTTTTTTATCCATTTCTCCCTTTGGCTCCTTTTTTCTCATCCTGTCTTTTATTCCTGTCTATCTTCATATGCACTGCTTCAAACATATCTTTTATTTCTGTGATGATTTTAATGTTTTCTTCCTCTTCTTCCTGAGATTTTCAAACTTAAAAATATCATTTCCTCCTTTGGCTTACTGTATTTCCCTTGTGCTCTTGGTTCAAGACAGGATCGGGTCCTATTTTTAAAAGATTATATATTAGTAATGACATTATATGTTTTCATCTCTTCTTTCGCACTTTTCTAGTGTGTGTTCTTTATTTGCTGTTTGTTTTATCCTTTTTCTTGGACTATCTTAGTACAGATGTTCTGTAGATTTTTTACTATTACTCAATCTTGAATGAAGTAAGTTCCTCCCAGACCAACTGCTTTCAGGAAGTTGGAGTGGAGTCAGAGAATTCCAGGGCCCCATCCCAAGCTAATAGGAATTTGTCTTTTGGTACAGGATCATGTGGGGCTTCCCAGGTGGTGCTGGTGGTGAAGAACCCTCCTGCCAATGCAGGTAGACATAAGAGACGCTGGTTTGATTCCTGGGTCGGGAGGATCCTCTGGAGGAGGGCATGGCAACCCACTCCAGTATACTTTCCTGGAGAATCCCATGGACAGAGGAGCCTGATGGGCTACAGTTCATGTGGTTGCAGAGAGTCAGATGTGACTTAGCACACATGGACACACAGGGTTGTGTATGTGAGTTCAATTTATTCTTTTTTTTTTTAATTTTATTTTATTTTTAGACTTTACATAACTGTATTAGTTTTGCCAAATTTATTCTTTATTTTCCCTTGTCGAGAATAGCACTGAATGATTGTTCACATGGTAGACTCTCCCTCTCCACCTCACTGACAAAGTACTTCTAGCAAATACAACTTTTCTTTACAGTTTCCCTTTTAGCCCTATAGTCTAAGCTTCTGAAGACTTGGTATCAAAGGTCAGGGGAAGTCCTCAGCCATGAATGTCTGCTCTTGGCATGCCTCCACATCCCCATTTGACCTTTTCATAACCTTTCTAAAAAAAAAAAAATAAAAGGTTCCTCTAAGTCTCATAAATGAAGGAGTTAGTGTTTCTGTTTCCTGTTTTCCTTATAGCTTTTGAGTGATTTAAAAATGTCTGAGTTTATTGTCACATTGAAAATTGCTGTGCTTTTATAGGAAATGATCCTTGCTAAATGCCTAGAGATTTCAGAATCTTTTACCTTTTGTATTTTCTAAGGAGATGAATTCCCTCTGCCTGTGGTATAATCTGTAGCTCCCCAACAGTGATAGTAGAAAAAAGAGAAACTGAGGGAACAGATCTTACTCAGCTATATACACACCAAACTTCATATAAATGTCTTGATTATATTTAGAATAAAGTCTACCTGTTAAGAACTCCTTGAGCGATAACAACTGGTGTATTTGTTTCACCAGGAATTTTTGTTTCACGTAGTGTGATTATATGACTTACCTTAAGGAAATTCCAGATCTTAATCTGCTAAGTGGGGAGTTTTCCTTCAAAGGGGTGACTTATAGAATACACTAATTCTAGTCATTCTATCACAGATCAGAATATTTTTGAAATATCTCTAAAATTTACTTTTATAATTAGTTTATAAGACACACAAAAATGCTTTGTTACTTTCTCATAACGGAACTCAGCTAATCATTCACTGTATTAACAAGGCTCAGAGCCATCTGACTTCACATTTTTTCCAAAATAGTCACAGCCAGATGAGAATCCGCCTGCCAATGAAGGGAACATGGGTTCAACCCTGGTCCGGGAAGATTCCACATGCCATGGAGCAACTTAGTCTGTGTGCCACAACTTCTGAGACCCACGCTCCTAGGGCCGTGCTTCATAACGAGAAGCCACTGTGATGAGAAGCCCACGCACTACAGCGAAGACTAGCGCCCACTCAACCAGAAGTGGAGAAAGCCTGCGGGCAGCAGCAAAGACTGAGTGTAACCAAAAATAAATAAATAAATAAAAATAGTCACAGCCACCCTCAAAAAAACATGTGACCATCACCAGTCAGGTCATCACCTTACATGTTTTACATTCAAATGAATGTTTCTTCTCCAAGACAATTACTTCAAAAACGCATTCACATTCAGATGTGTCTCAAGGGGCAGCAAAGGAAATGTTTAAAAATGCCCTGATCAAGGGCAGTATTATTTATATTAACAGTAATTATTAATAGCATGCTGGAATTTTTTATGTATATAAAGAATTTTTTTGTGAAACTGGGAATGATTTTTCTGGAGAGCATAAAGACATGGAGGGCTTGTTGTTGTTCAGTCACTAAGTCATGTCCAACTCCTTGCGACCCCCATGGACTGCAGCACACCAGGCTTCCCTGTCCTTCACCATCTCCTGGAGCTTGCTCAAACTCATGTCCATTGAGTCAGTGGTGTCCTTCAACCATCTCATCCTCTGTTGCCCCCTTCTCCTCCTGCCTTCAATCTTTCCTAGCGTCAGGGTCTTTTCCAATGAGTTGGCTCTTCACATCAGCTGGCCCAAGTATTGGAGCTTCAGCTTCAGCTCCAGAACATAAAGACTTAGAGAGATAGCTATGATTAAATTCTTCTCATGAATACCTGTGCTATTCAAGTTAAAAGTACTTAGATATTCTAATTTGACTTTGAGAAATGGAGTATATTTTAAGACTCCTTCACAAAAGTTGGGCTGTAGGCTCTTGTGACTTCTCTCTCCACTCTCTTCTGTGGCAGTTCTGCTTTCCTAGCCTTCTTTGGCTTGGGAACAGCCTTGGCCCAGAGAGTGTTAGACTGTTTTTACTCTGTATGCTGGTCTATGGTCTGATCCATGAAGGCTTGATTTTTACTTGAAGCATATGGCACAAAGAGGCACTCACTTTAAGCTTCATGGCACATTCAAGATATCCTCTGTTATGCATGGTCCTAAGTTTTAAGACTACGGAGATAAATGGTCCATGGCTTCAGGGATCTCTCCATTGCAATGGAAGGGCAGCACAGAGACGGAGAAGGAAGGGAAGGAAAGAAAAAAGTAGATGGACCTTCACACAGCCCTGGGATATGGCTACATGGTATAGGTGAGATGTAAATAAAATGGTATGGGGACGCAGGGAAACACAGAGGAAGTGAAAGTTGATTAAGTAGAAGAAGAAGCAGATCTGCTCTCCTTTTCTCCAAAGAACAAAACTTGGACCAGTAGTTAAGAAAGTACAGTGAAGCAGACTTTTGGCTCAATACAAAGGAATTTTTTAACAGCTACAGTTGTCCCAAAATAGACTAAACCGGCTGTCTGGGAAAAGTAGCAGGGTCTGAATCACAGATGCTGTGATTTATTCAGAGGCTGCACAATGGTATGTCACAATAAGTGGTATGACAAATGAAAAGCACATGATTTACAAGGTCCCTTCCGTCCCCTAAATGCTGCTCTCTACTTCCAAGTTCTTTGTGTTTGTCCAAACCTATCTTGTTGCTTTATATTCATACTTTATAGATGGATGAATCTATACATACAGACATACATGCATGTATGTCAATCAGTTTTGGCTGATATCAATCAATTTTGGCTTCTGTCTAGGAGTAAATGAGAAGATGAATGTAAAAATGTCTGATAGAGTACTTAACAATTGTGAGTTGACTTTTTAAATATTTATTTATCTGGCCGCATCGGGTCTTGGTTTCAGCATACGGGACCTTTCGTTGCGGCACACAGGCTCAGCGGTTGTGGCACGTGGACTTAGTTGCTCTAAGGCCTGTGGGATCTTAGTTCCCCAACCAGGGATCAGACCCATGTCCCAGTATTGCAAGGTGGATTCTTAACCACTGGACCACCAGGGAAGTCCCACCAATTGTTAATTGAACTTGAATTAGTAAAAAATAAGCAAATGAAAAGCTTTGATGCCTTTTGGAAAGGCAGGGCATAGCAAATATCCAACCATCCGAATCTCATTCCTTCTTCCAGTCTTAATGGAGGACTGAGAAATGAACTTAAATTTGTTTGCAGGAGACAATGTTTGAGGTAACTACCACCAAGCTTTCCATAGCCTAGACAGAGAATATCCATAGTCCACTGAATAAAGTTACAATGTCTCCCTTAAAGAGTGACTCACAGGCTCATACAGAGATATATGGGTAATTCCAGGAGGCCTGAGGAATGTGGAAGTTAATTTATAGACTTCCCTTGCATTAGTTAGCCATTTAACCAAAAGGGAAAGAAGATGATTCAGTTAATGACCAATTTAATTTTTGATACTGGCTTTGATTAAAGGCTCCATTGGAAATCTAGTAGAGATAATATTTTAAATGATACTTTTACATATTGCTCAGAAGTTTCATGATCCTTGCCTGCAGTCGCAGCATTATTTATTGGTTAATAAAGACTTTGCTTTGTAAAAGAAGTGTAAATGCTAATAAGGAATAATAGTTATATTAACTGAGCACCTTCTATGTAATTTACTTTTATTGCCTTTTATAAGATATATTCTAACATTTCCACTACACAGATTGTCACCAAGATTCCGTTGCTTGTAAATAATTCAAACACATTCAAATCCAGGCAAGTTGGTAGGTTCAGAACTGGTCTAGAGATTCTCAGTAAGCTCTGAGGGGAGGTAGCTGGCTCCAACTTGCAGGTGGCAACATGGTCTTAGACCATGGGGTACTTATCATCCTTTGTCATCAGTTTTGGGTTTATCAGCAATTCTAGGACCACAGGAAAAATCCCACTTGACATAAGAGTACATGTTATCTGGTATCCTTCCTTGTATGAACGTTATAAACTGTCTTGATATGGTTAGATTTATCAACCTTTTCCTTATGGCTTATCCTTTTAACTTCTCTGTAAGGGTGATCTATTGTCCCAGAGCTATTTGTTGAGTAGTCTTTTCTTTCCCACTGATTTGTATTACTGCCTTTGAAGCTGCTTTAAACTGAAAAACATTTGTTTTTTCTTTTTATAAGAATATGCCTACATTGTCCCCTAAACTTAATTACATCCCTGATATGTTGATGCATCATAGTGAATTCTTCTGGTGAAGTTTCATTGGAGCAGTGATTATGTTCCCTGTTGCATCTGCAGTGTCTAGTATGGCGCCTGACACAGTTCAGTTCAGTCGCACAGTCGTGTCCGACTCTTTGCATCCCCATGGAATGCAGCAAGCCAGGCTTCCCTGGCTATCACCAACTCCTGGAGCTTACTCAAACTCACCTCCACTGAGTCAGTGATGCCATCCAACCATCTCATCCTCTGTTGTCCCCTTCTCCTCCCGCCTTCAATCTTTCCCAGCATCAGGGTCTTTTCAAATGAGTCAGTTCTTCACATCAGGTGGCCAAAATATTGGAGTTTCAGCTTCAACATCAGTCCTTCCAATGAATATTCAGAACTGATTTCCTTTAGGATGGACTGGTTGGGTCTCCTTACAGTCCAAGGGACTCTCAAAAGTCTTCTCCAACACCACAGTTCAAAAACATCAATTCTTCGGCACTCAGCTTTCTTTATAGTCCAACTCTCACATCCGTACATGACTACTGTAAAAACCATATCTTCGATTAGATGGACGTTTGTTGGCAAAGTAGTGTCTCTGTTTTTTAATATGCTGTCTAGGTTGGTCATAGCTTTTCTTCCAAGGAGCAAGCATCTTTTAATTTCATGGCTGCAGTCACCATCTGCAGTGGTTTTGGAGCCTCCCAAAATAAAGTCTCTCACTGTTTCGTTTCCCCATCTATTTGCCATGAAGTGATGGGACCGGATGCCATGATCTTAGTTTTCTGAATGTTGAGTTTTAAGCCAACTTTTTCACTCTCTTATTTCATTTTCATTAAGAAAGTGCTTCTTCACTTTCTGCCATAAGGATGGTGTCATCTGTGTACTGAGATTATTAATACTTCTCCTAGCAATCTTGATTTCAGCTTGTGCTTCATCCAGCCTGGCATTTTGCATGATGTATTCTGCATATAAGTTAAACAAGCAGGGTGACAACATACAGCCTTAATGTACTCCTTTCCTGATTTGGAACCAGTCTCTTGTTCCATGTCCAGTTCTCATTGTTTCTTCTTGATCTGTGTACAGATTTCTCAGGAGGCAGGTCAGGTGGTCTGGTATTCCCATTTCTTTAAGAATTTTCTACAGTTTGTTGTGATACACACAGTGAAAGGCTTTGGCATAGTCAATAAAGCAGAAGTAGATGTTTTTCTGGAACTCTCTTGCTTTTTCGATATGCAATGGATGTTGGCAATTTAATCTCTGATTCCTCTGCCTTTTCTAAATCCTGCTTGAAATCTGGAAGTTCATGGTTCATGTATTGCTGAAGCCTGGCTTGGAGAATTTTGAGCATTACTTTACTAGTGTGTGAGGTGAGTGCAATTGTGCAGTAGTTTGGACATTCTTTGGCATTACCTTTCTTTGGGATTGGAATGAAAACTGACCTTTTCCAGTCCTGCGGCCACTGCTGAGTTTTCCAAATTTGCTGGCATATTGAGTGCAGCACTTTCACAGCATCATCTTTTAGGATTTGAAATGTCTCAACTGGAATTCCATCACCTCCACTAGGTTTGTTTGTAGTGACGAACAAAGGCCCAATTGACTTCATACTCCAGGATGAGATGTCTGGCTTCTCGGTGAGTGTGATCACAGCATTGTAGTTATGTGGGTCATGAGGATCTGTTTTGTGTAGTTCTTCTGTATATTCTTGCCACTTGGTACCTGGCATGGAGCTAAATATTTGGTGAGTGAATGAATGAGTCCTGGCTAAGATCCACCTAGCCATGAGTCTGTCCTGAGGTTCCAATTCCACACAACTCAACACGTTTTATATATATTTTTTGACTGATTTTCCTTCTTGATAGCATGGATTCCTTCTCAATTTATCATTATTCTTTGAGGCAGACATTTTGAATTATCTGGCATTTCTCCTTTTTACATGACCTTGGCATCTAGTGGGTTGCTTCAGTTCAGAATTTTTACTGTCTTAAAACTGAGGTATATTTGCCACCCTCACGATATCTGCATTTCAGTTTAGACTTTTTTCCTTTATTATCTTTTTAATGTGATGTATGAGATATGCACAAGAATGTGTGCAATACATAATCAATTATGATGTATAACTATATGCATACCTAGGAAGCCACCACCTCCCAGAGAAAGATAACTGAGTCTGTTCATTGCCTCTGCTCCGCTGCTCCTCCCGAGGTCACACCCTTGCCTCCACTAGGGGGAAATCAGTATCCTGAAATTGGGTTTCTCACCCTCTTGCTTTGGTTTTCTTTTCAAATATAGGCTTATTGCATATATGTTGTTTAGTTGCTAAGTTGTATCTGATTCTTTGTGACCCCATGGACTGTAGCCCGCCAGGCTCCTCTGTCCATAGGATTTTCCAGGTAAGAATACTGGAGCTGGTTGCCATTTCCTTCTCCAGGGGATCTTCGTGACCCAGTGATTGAACTCGAGTCTCTGCCTTAGCAGGTGGATTCTTTAACTTTTTGCCGCTGAGCCACCAGGGAAGCCCTATTACATATATAGACAATCTGAAAAATGCATTATGTAGATTTGTTATTGAGTAAACTTTATGAGAATAATTTCATACTTAATGAAGTCTGTAACTTGAATTTTTTATTCAACATTTATGCTTCTAAGATTCATCTATACTGTTGTGTGTGGCTCTGGTTCATTAATTTCACTAACTAATTTCGTTGGTGAGTACAATGACATTACATTGTGTAATATACCATGATTTGTCTATTTGGTATTTGTTTGGATTGTTTCCAGGTTTTTTGTGTCTCAGATAAGGTTTCTATAAACCTTGTCTATGTCTGTCTCTTGGTCCACATGTGCAGAGTTTCTCTGGGCCCTGTACCAAGGAGTGGACTTTCTGGGTTAAAAGGATATGCCAGTGTTCAGTTTTAAAAGATAATAACAAATCAATAGGGGATTAAGAGGTACAAACTACCTTGTATAAAATAAGCTGCCAAGTTATATTGTATGGCACAGGGAAAGAGTACCATTTTTTAATAACCAATATTAAATCACTTTATTGTACATCTGAAGCTAGTATAATATTGCACATCAACCATATTTAAAAAAAAAAAGATAATGCTGAATTATTTTTCAAAATGACCTACTTATACTCATGCCAGTAAAGTACAAAAATTCCATTGATCCACATCCTTTCCATCACTTGGCATTGTAAAATCTATTAATTTTTCCCTTTTTAGATATAAAATTGTATCACGTTTTTCCTTTTTCCGGCTTTAATGACATTTAATTGACATACAGCACTGTTTAAGGTTAAGGTGTACAGCATAATGATTTGACTTATCTACATAATCAAATGATTATCATAGTAAGTTCAGTGAACAGCCATGATCTCAGATAGATACAAAATTAAAGAAATAGAAAAAAAGATTTTTTTTTTTCTGGGGATGAGAACTCTTCAGGTTTACTCCCTTACCAACTTTCATATATAATGTTCTGCAGCATTAATGTGTTTATTATGATGTGAGTCACATACCTACTACTTACTTATGTTATAACTGGAAGTTTGTGCCATTTGACTGCCTTCATCCAACTCTCCTTTCCCCCACGCCCCTGTATCTCTTTTAATTGTAATGTGTATTTCCCTAAAGAAAACATTTTGAGATTGTTTCACGTGCTTGTTGACCATTCACAATTCCATTTCAGTGAAGTGCCTGTTTGTTTTTTGCCCATTTCCCTGTTGGATTATTTGAGTTTTTCTTATTAAAGCTCTTCATATATCTTGGTTCCAAATTCTTTACAGGTTGTAAGTATCATCAATATTTTCTCCCAGTGTGTAGCTTGCTTTCTTTCTGGTATCTTTATAAACAGAAGTTTTAATTGTAATGAAGTTGAGTTTATCAATCTTTTCTACTATATTAGAATTTTTAATCTTGTTTGGAAAACATCCAGTTGTGCACTGAATTTATAAATATGTTCTTCTGTGCTTTCTTTTAAATGATTTAAAAGCTTTGCTTTTCATATTTAAGATGCACATGGGATTCACTTTTGTGTGCTTCTGTGAAGTAGGGCTCCAATTTAATTTTTTCTGTATGGATAAGCAATTATCTTGTAAGATCATTTATTGAATTTGAAATATATTCACAGTATATATTGCTGTGAAAGGAAAACATAATATAACAGTATGTGGTATTTAGAAAACATAATACATATAGTAAATAGTTTATATACAAAATTTTAAAAAAGATGTTGGAAAAACATACACTAAAATAACAAACAGTGATTATCTTTGGATGGTGGAATAATTGATGAGTTTTGTTTACTGTCTGTTCTCTTTACTCTCCAAATTCTCTGTATTGAGCATAGGTTTCTAGATTTTTAAAAAAATACAGTAGTGTCTATAGATGATAATATTGTATAGAGAAATCACTAGATGAAAGAAAATCATGAATTGAAGTCTTTCCACTCAACTTTTCTTGTAAAGCTTCTTGCATTCCTGGAATAGGGCAGCTGGTGGTGAGGGGCTGAGGTGAAGGGTGGGGCAAGGGAGTGTCGTGGATTATGCAGAAAAACTCAGTAAAGGTGAAAAGGGATTAAGTTCTGAACTCTGGGTGAGTCTTCCATTAGTACAGTTTCTCTTCCCTGAGTTCTTTACTGGTATGTAAAGCTCTTTGGAAAATAAGATTCAGATTACTTATATGTATCATTGGTGATATAATTTTTTTTTGGCCCAACAGCAAATAATGAAAAGACTTATAAAGCGATATGTTTTGAAAGCACAAGTAGACAAAGAAAATGATGAAGTTAATGAAGGTAAGCATCTTCAACTTAAAAAACATCCTTTTACAACTAATTTAATGAACAGTGGAGAACTTCATATTGAAGGATACTTTTAAAAATCTGGTCTTGGTTAACTGAGTTCTTCCAGAATTGACAGGAAAATCTTATGTTTCGTTTCTAAAGCTCTATTTTAAAATAAACAGTTATTTAAAATGTCAGTCAGAGACAATTTATCACTACAGAGTGCTCTAACTGATTCTTAGAGTGTAAACTGTGTCATTTTGCTGGGAGTTTTTATTCCCTGTAACATGAGTAGTCTGTAGTTTCAGTTCTGTTTCAGTGGGCTGAGTGTTAACATTTTTCCGGTGATGCAGGTAAAATAAGAGTTAGCTCAAACATTTTTGCAGAAAAATTTTTACTTGTTGTCCAGAAAGAAACCTGTAACCCAGTTTTGTCATATGGTGTTTCTCTTTTGCTTTTCACTTTTCTTCTTGGCACCTTACTTAAACGTACCTATTTTCCAGGCATATCCTAGGCAGCGCATCTGTCTGGACTATAAAGCCTTTCATCAAGTGCTGGGATGTAAGCCAAAGCACAGGTCCATGGTTGGAAAGAAATCAGTCAGGGAAAAATAAGTTGCCCTAAAAATGGCAACGACAGGGAATTCCCTGGTGGTTCCGTGGTTGGGACTTCTTGCTTCCACTGCAGAGGGCAAGTGTTCCAATCCTAGTTGAGGAACTAAGATCCTGCATGCCTTCCAGCACAGCCAAAAATTAAAAAATAATAATAATAATGAAAGCTACAGCTTTCAACACCAATGAGATGCCATTAGATCTATCTACACTTTTAAGAAAGGGCTAAACTAGACTGTTGAACTATGAAGCCATTACTTGATTAATGCAAGAAATCCCTTGCAAATCTGAGTCAATACCATATGTGTTTGTAGCACAGAAATCTAAGAATGTATGTTTGGAAATCAGCAAAAAATCAAATCATGGTCACCAGAAACAGTCTCAGAGACAGAATTGAAATTGAGTTTTAGTTTAGAAAGCAGAAACCTTATCAGTTGTGCCATAACCTCCCTGAAAACACAAAAATTAAGTGAAGTGGGGAATTGGGCCACCATGACAACTTCAGAAAAAAGGAGCCATCTTCTAAGTACTTTTACACAAAAGAGGAAAATGAATTAATGAGAATTAATGAATTAAAGAGAATTTAGAGTTTTGGACAAAGTTCTAACTAAAATAGTATATCATATAACATAACCTCCTCATTTAATAAATATGTCCTGTGTTGGTAAATACAGCACTTGGTATGTAGGCTTCCCATAACTCAAAAACAAGGAAGAAGGATATGGTAGTAGGGAGGCAAGAGGAAGCTCACTGGCTTATGGTCCAAATATGATAGTAAATGGTGTGAGAATCCATTTCTTCCATGGAAGACTTTTGATTTCCAATTTGATCAGTTTATTTCCTCTCTGTTGCCATATGTGAAAGGAAAATCACCTCCACTTTTTTGCCATGAAAAGAATCAATAACTTTTGTGTGTATTCTTGAAGAAGAGTTAGGATTCCTTAAAAGGTTCTGTCTTTTAAATATAATCAAAGAACATGGATTATACTTTAAAACCTCATAAAGATACCAGGAAATATCATGAAAGATATATTTTACATGTGATTCTATTATAAAATGCTGTTAAAGTGCCAGTGATTTGAAGAATCATTTCTTGGATTCAAGATAAGTTCATGCCCCGAAGGTTACCTTTCAAGGTCAAAGACTTATCTACATTTCAGTTCTTTGCAAGAGAGTCCAGTTTTTAATTGTAATCTACACATTCTCAAAATATTGCCAAGCTAAATTATGGGAACAGTTGTGTTTTAATACCCAGAAGTCTCCTATAGTTTTCTATGTATGTAAACCTTGTCAGTGGCATCACATCTAAGCTTCTTATTTCACCATTGCTTGTGCCACACAAGCTGTTTGTGTCCATGACTCCACAGTCATTACCATTGGCTTCCCTAAGAAAAACCCTTACTCTCTTTCCTTCCTTTCCCTTACTTCAAACTTGACCTCAGATATACTGCTTCCATGTGAGTATTTGCCTATTAAATAGATTCATTCATTTTTAGTAATGTTTCACTTTAATAGGATTCCATTCTAGCCTAGCAATGGGAGATGATCTATAAAGGTGTCAACTCTTATGGCTCAGGGAACCAGAGGAACTCCCTGAAGACAGAAAGGGGATACCCTCATTATAGATTACATCCTGATTGAGATTACTAGTTAACAGATAAATCTGCTACCTGGGAAGCCCCAACAGATAAATCACCCTGTATTAAAAATTGGTTGAACCAAGACAATACTTTAGTCTACTTTTACTTTTAAAACACAGTTGGACCACTGTTACAGCTTTTTCCAAAGTCAGTGTATTTTTAAAGGCGAAGCATTTCTTAAACATTTTAAAGGAAAAAAATCCAAAATAACTATGTTGGAGACATTATGAGACGAATGTATTCATGTTGTAAGAATTTTACTCTTTGTTTTTTTTTCTAAATCCAAAGAGCAAATGACCAATCATATGCTTTTTAATACAAACACTATAGGTGAATTAAAGGAAATCAAGCAAGATATCTCCAGCCTTCGTTATGAACTTTTGGAGGACAAGAGCCAAGCAACTGAGGAATTAGCCATTCTAATTCATAAGCTCAGTGAGAAACTGAGCCCCAGCGTGCTGAGATGTGAATGAGTCAGCAACCTGGATTTATGGCTTTGACTATAGCACAACTGTGGGCAATAATATTTCTTAGTATGAAATACTTGAAAAACTATGGTGTAAATTTTTAGTATTAACTACCTTTATCATGTGAATCTTTAAGAGTTAGGTCTTAATGACTTTACTGTTTTATCACATGAAAATGGTCTTCATTTTAATTGTTTGCCTTGACATTACAAACAATGATATGCCCTTGTATTTAAAGGCCCCAAATTAACTACATTACTGACATTTTTTGGTCCGTTTTAGAATAAACTCTGTCTTTGCACTACCGGTTTGCCTCCAAGAGACTGTAAGCTCCTTGGGAACAGGGACCATGTCTTACTCATCTTCATGTCTCCACCATCTAGTACAGTGCCTGGTACATAGTAGGTGCTCAATAAATGTCAAAACCAACTGAACTGCCAATAAAATACAAATAAAAAAAGGCCATCACTATGTAGCATACCTTCCCTTGTCCAAATGCTGAAGAGATTTTTTTTTTGGGGGGGGGGGAAGAAAGAAACTGAAAAAATTTTACAAACAGCTATGACTTGGTCAGATTTTCTTAGATTTTTGGCATCACTGATACTCCTAGAACCTTTGAACCCTGAATGAAGAATTTCATAATGAAATGGGTTAATAGCAAATATAATTGCATTACATATTTGTTTCATAGAATTGTTCAAAGCAACACATTAAAGGTTTTTCTAAAGTATATACTATACTGTTTGCTTACTGTCTTAGATTTTCATTTGTTGTTTTCAATAATGTGAATTTAGTCAGCAGAGTGGTGAATTTTTTTTAAAGTTGGGAGTTATACAAGGCTGTTAGTTATAACCTCCTAATTCCTGGCTCTGATGATTTAATGCTAAATAAGTTATCAACACCTGACTTCATATCTTGCCTGTTAGCTCCACTCTGAGTTTTGGAGGATATGCTATGGGAAGAAATGGAGCAGTGGCCATGTACCTGAAAAGGCATGGCCAAGAATCACGAGGTGTGTTTCATTTCCCTTTGAGGCATCTCTTGCCATTATTGCTTATGCTGATTGACATATATATATATATTTTTTAATCAAGGCATTTCAATTACACTTGCTACACTGAATAGATTGTGATATATCTGTATCTGACTTACTATATAAGTGGGCTGAACACTGGTAATATTGAGGCCTCTTGACTACTACAAAAGGGGATACAGGCTGGTAAGCTCCCTCATCTCTTCATAGACAATAAAATACTCAGAGTATTTTTTTTTTTTTCTTAACCAGCTAGGTTTAAATCTCTCATTATTGTCCTGATTCTTTTCCATCTGTTCCTATCAAATCATACCAGAATACAAATTATGGTCATAGCTCAAACGTCGTTTTATAGGTTCTAAAAGCCAAATAAATATATAATATTTTAACAGTCAATACATCACACAGGAAGGCTTTCTAGATGTGAAGACAAAAATGAACATTATATGGAACTACATAAAGCTCTTTGAAGATTATTTTTTAATTTCTACTTTTGGAGACTTAAATTAAGAAAAGAACTTTATACATTTTTCATATCATTGTAGGATATTTCATTAACTTTTGTGCTATGATAATAATGATGCTGAAGCTGAAACTCCAGTACGCATGGCCACCTCGCATGGCCAGTTCGCATGGCCACCTCATGCGAAGAGTTGACTCATTGGAAAAGACTCTGATGCTGGGAGGGATTGGGGGCAGGAGGAGAAGGGGACAACAGAGGATGAGATGGCTGGATGGCATCACTGACTCGATGGATGTGAGTCTGAGTGAACTCTGGGAGTTGGTGATGGACAGGGAGGCCTGGCGTGCTGCGATTCATGGAGTTGCAAAGAGTCGGACATGACTGAGCGACTGAACTGAACTGAACTGAATAGTATTTTGTCTTAAACATTTTTAAAACTTTACGTATTTTATGTTATGCCTCAGAACTGAATAAAATACTGAATTTTTTCATTGCTATATGTTACTATACTTTATATGCAAACAGTAAAGATATCAAGTTTCCATTGTAGGCAACACTTTCAGTTTTACATATAGAATTGTTTAGAATTCCAAGTGTGAATATTTTTGACTACAGTTATTGAGTGGAATATTAAGTAATGTTTTTTACTGAGGGTGGAAAGATGTTGAATGTAAAAGTGTCAAATTCAGCTAGTTTAGGATTCTTAGAGTCTTGAGTGAAGATAAAAATCATGTCATCTATGCCACGTGAGTCCATACATTTAATATTTTAGTACATGCCTTTTGCAATTCTAGAACTCTCAACATAGGATGTTTTTCCTTTATTTACTATGTTTCTGTAAAACTAGCATTTTTTTCAAGGTTTAGGGATTAATTTATTCAATCAGTATTTATTGCATGTTAATAGGTGTTTAATAATGTTTAAGGGGAAAAAAAGTATAAATAGCAGACAAAAATCCCCATCCTCCTGGAGCTTATATTATAGATTAATCACAGTCTAACATGAAAATAATATGTAACAAACATTTATGTCACACAGAAGCAAAAGTGTCCGTGTTGGTGGTCTGTTACCTTTGGGTCTCTTCTTGGGTCATCTTCCCAGGGGCTCTGGTCCCAGCTTCATGTGTAAAATTAGTATGTTATTGATATTTCACATTTTTCCTCTCTTTATACTTTCTTGGTGAGAGTCAAGAGAAGGATGTGATGCCAAGGCATGGTAGATGATAGCTATTGGTACCATGGATGCCCTACCCATGTCCCTTTTCATGGACCAGAGCATGTGTCTCTGAGATCCTGAGTGTCAGCTCCTTAATAGTGCCCAACTATCCTGTTCCCCAAGGAATTGCCATCGGCTGAAAGAAAGCAGCCTTGTCCTGGTCTGGTAGTAACCAACCAACTTTTGTGAAAGCATGAAAAGCTGTTTTCTTGTGTCAAGGTGGGGCCAACTCTTTTGGTGTGAGTTGTACTTCAGAACTCTGGAAAGCATTAGGCTACAGGTAGATTCCAGCAGGGCTTCCCTGGTGGCTCAGATGGTAAAGAGTTCACCTGTGATGTGGGAGACCTGGGTTTGATCCCTGGGTTGAGAAGATCCTCTGGAGGAAGGCATGGCAACCCACTCCAATTTTCTTGCCTGGAGAATTCCATGGACAGAGGTGTCTGGTGGGCTCCAGTCCATGGAGTCACAAAGAGAACAGCACTCAGCACCACACAGACTCCAGCTGAGACCAAATCTTTGTTTACCTTCTTCCCTGTTACCATTTTCTATCCTGCTTCTTCCCTGTTATCACTTTCAATGGCTGCGTAATGACCTACAAAGCAGATGCACTATTTCCCTATTAGTGTATAGTTAAGTCTCTGTTTTAAATAATGCCTTGAGTATGGCTTCTAACCTAAATTTTGGGGTTTTCATAGACTAAATATCCAAAATTGGGGTTATGAGTTAAAAAGATAGCCACATAATTGATAGATTTGGATACATACTACTAAGTTGCTTTTGAAAATAGTTTTATAACTAGTTTAAAGCATCATAGTTGAGCTCATGCTCTCTCTGCAGCATATAGTGGTATCATTTAAATGTTTTTCTCATTTGAAAGGCAAAAAAAATGTATCTTACTTTAATATTATTGATTACAAGTGAAGGTGACAAATTTTTACATGGTTGTTCAGCTGCCACCTTCTTTGTGAATTGTCCATGTTTTTCTTACTGGAAATATTGTATTTCTTTTTCACATATTTGTATGAATTGTTTATAAGGATACTAGCTTCACACATTTATCCCACTTTTTTTATATTTTAAAATTTTGTGACATACTGAAATGTCTAATCTTTATTTTTCATATCTGTTTTCTCCTTTGTGCCTTCTTCTATTTCTTTTGTTGTTGTTGTTATAATTTGTTTTCTTCGTTGACATTTGGTGATTGCCCTCCAGCCATCAGAGCCCCTGCTTCCCCCTCCTTCCCCCTTCTCCCACATGTCCTCTGAGAGGCCTCCATTGACCTCCCACAGACCACCCCCTGCAGGCTGGGGGGCATTATATTCCTTTTAAGATGAGACAGATTTCTTTCTATTATGGGCTGAATTGTGTCCCCCCCCTAATCTCCAAATCCATCTGTTGAAGTCCTAACCCCTAGTACTTCAGAATGTGACCGTTTTTGGAGAAAGGACCTTTAAAGAGATAATTAAGTTAAAATTAGGTCACTAGGTTGAGTCTTTATCCTTCATGACTGGTGTCCTTATTAGAGGAGGGGATTAGAACACAGAAGAACACAGAGGAAGACTACGTGATGACATGAGGAAAATGCCAGTGTGTTGCTCCAAGGAGACATGCCTCTAAGGACTGCTTTGGCTCCCTGCTGAAACCTTGATTTTGTACTCCTAGCCTGTGAGATCTTATAGGAAAATAAGTTTCTGTTCTGTAAGCCACTTAGTTTGTTCTTATTTTCTAACTCCTTTAGATGGAAAGTTAGGCTGTTTACTTGAGATGTTCCTTATTTCTTGGTGTAATCCTGTATTTCTATAAACTTAATTAGAACAGGATAGCTTCCTTTCAAATAGCTTATTTTAGAATAGCTTTTTCTGTGTGCCATAGATTTTGTGATATAGAGACTAAAAACACAATCGAAAAGATCAACAAAACTAAGAGCTTTTTTTTTTCAAAAAGGAAACAAAATTGATGAACCTTTGACAAGACTCAAAAGGAAAAGAGACGACCCAAATAAATAAAATTAGAAATAAAATAGAAGTTACAGCTGAAACCACATAAGTGTAATAAAAAAAAACCCCTGCTGTAAAGTGTTATAAACCAACAAATTGGAAAATACAGAAGAAATGGATGAATTCTTAGAAACATACACTCTTCCATGACTGAATGAGTGAGAAATAGAAAATCTTGACAAACCAATTACTAGGAATGAAATAGAATCAGAAATATATAAAACAAACTCCCCGCAAAATAAAAGTTTAAACCCAGATGGCTTCATAGCTGAAATGTTTGTTGTTTCATTGCTAAGTCATGTCCCAACTATTTGTGACCCATGAACTGTAGAACACAAGGCTCCTTTGTCCTCCACTATCTCTTGGAATTTGCTCAAATTCATGCCCATTGATTCAGTGATGCTATTTAGTCATCCCATCATCTGCCACCCCCTTCTCCTTTTGCCTTCAATATTTCCCAGGATCAGGATCTTTTCCAGTGAATCACCTATTTGCATCAGGAGGCCAAAACATTAAAGCTTCAGCTTCAGCAACAGTCCTTCCAGTGAATATTATGAGTTTATCTGTTTTAGGGTTGACTGATTTGATCTTTTTGCAGTCTCAGGGACTCTCAAGAGACTTCTCCAGTGCAAGAATTTGGAAGCATTGATTCTTTGGCATTCAGCCTTCTTTATGGACTGACTCTCACATCAGTACATGACTAAAGGAAAAACCAGAGTTTTGACTATACAGACCTTTGTCAGGAAAGTGATATCTCTGCTTTTTAATATGCTGACTAGGTTGGTCATAGCTTTCTTTCCAAGGAGCAAGCTTCTTTTATTTCATGGCCACAGTCATTATCCACAGTGACTTCAGAGCGCAAGAAAATAAATCTGTCATTGTCTCCACTTTTTCCCCTTCTATTTACCATGAAGTGATGGGACTGAACATCAAAATCTCAATTTTTTTTTTTTTTTGATGTTGAGTTTCAAGCCAGTTTTTCCACTCTCTTTCTCCTTCATCCAGATGCTCTTTGGTTCCACTTTCTGTCATTAGAGTGGTATCATCTGCTGCATATCTGAGGTTGATGATATTTCTCTCAGCAATCTTGTTTCCAGCTTATGATTCATCCAGCCCAGCATTTTTCATAATATTCTACTCTGCATATAAGTTAAATAAGCAGGGTGACTATATACAGCCTTGTTGTATTCCTTTCTCAATTTTGACCAGTCAATTGTTCCATGTCCGGTCCTGACTGTTGCTTCTTGACCTGCGTACAGGTTTCTCAGGAGACAGGTAAGGTGGTCTGGTACATTTAAAAATTTCCCACAGTTTATTGTGATCCACACAGTCAAAGGCTTTAGCATAGTCAATGAAGTAGAAGTAGATGTTTTCCTGGAATTCCCGTGCTTTCTCCACGATGCAACGAATGTTGGCAATTAAACTCTGGTTCCTCTGGCTCTGTGAAACCCAGCATGTACATCTGGAAGTTCTTGGTTCATATACTGCTGAAGTTTAGCTTGAAGGATGTTGAGCTTAACCTTGCTAACATGTGAAATGAGTGCAATTGTATGGTAGTTTGAACATCTTTTGGCATTGCTCTTCTTTGGGGTTGAAATGAAAACTGACCTTCTTTAGTCTTATGGCCACTACTGAGTTTCTCAAATTTGCTGGCATATTGAGTGCAGCACTTTAACAGCATCATTTTTAGGATTTTAAGTAGCTCAGCTAGAATTCTGTCACCTTCACTACCTTTATTGATGCTAATGCTTCCTATGATCCGCTTGACTTCACCCTCCAGGATGTCCAGCTCTTGGTGAGTGACCACACCATTGTGATTATCTTGGTTGTTAAGATCATTATTGTATAGTTTTGAATATTCTTGCCACCTTAATCCTTTCTGCTTCTTTTAGTTCTTATCCTTTCTGTCCTTGATGAGGCTTATTCTTGCATGAAGTGTTGCCTTGACATCTCCAATTTTCTCAAAGAGATCTCTAATCTTTCTCATTCTATTGTTTTCTTCCATTTCTTTACATTGTTTAAGAAAGGCTTCTTATCTCTTTTTGATGTTCTCTGGATCCCTGGGTTCAATTTGGTATATCATCCTCTTTCTCCCTTGCTTTTCACTTATCTTCTTTCCTCAGCCATTTGTAAAGCCTCCTCAGATAACCACTTCCCCTTGTATTTCTTTTTCTTTGAGACAGTTTTGGTCACTACCTCCTGTACAATGTTATGAACATCCATCCATAGCTCTTCAGGCAATCTGTCTATCAGATCTACTCCCTTAAATGTATTCATCAGTGGTTTTTCCTACTTTCTTCAATTTAAGCCTACATTTTACAATAAGGAGCTCATGATCTGAGCCACAGGCAACTCCGGGTCTTGTTTTTACTGGCTGTATAGTGCTTCTCCTGCTCTGGCTGCAAAGAACAAAATTATTATTATTATTATTATTTTTGTCATGACTACCTGTTGATATCCATGTGTAGAGCCATCTCTGTTTGTTGGAAAAGGGTGTTTTCTATGACCAGCATCAAAGTTCACAACCAGATGGCTTCATAGGTGAAGTATGCAGAACATTTAAAGAAGAGCTAATATTTTTACTTCCTGAAAGTGAAGTTGCTCAGTCAGGTCCAACTCTTTGTGACCCCATGCATTGTAACCTACCAGGCTCCTCCATCCATGGGATTTTCCAGGCAAGGGTACTGGAGTGGGTTGCCATTTTACTTCCTAAAGGATTCCAAGGAAAATGAAGAGGGAGCACTTCAAACTCATTCTATGAGACCACCATCACCCTGATACAAAAACTAGACAAAGAGACTACAAAAAAGAAACTTACTGGCTAATATTTCTGATGAACATGGATGTAAAATTCTCAACAAAATTTTAGCAAACTGAACTCAATAATGCATTGGAAGGATCATATTCCCTGGTCAATAGAATTTTTTCCAGGAATGCAAGGATCAACATCAGAAAATCAATCAATGTGATACTCCACATTAACAAAATGAAGGATAAAAATCATAGGATCATCTTAATAGATGCAGAAGAAGCATCTGATGAGCATACACTCATCATGGTAATTCCCAACAAAGAGGTGATAGAAGAAATATACCTCAACATAATAATCATTCATGATAAACTCACAGCTATGTTTTCTATACCTGAAAGTATGTTTCTGTTTTGTAAATAAATTCATTTGCATTATTGTTTAGATTCACAAAAGTGTAATATCATGATATTTGTCATTCTCTGTCCTACTTCACTTAGTATGATATTCTCTATGTCTATCCATATTGATGCAAATGACAATATTTCATTTTATAGTTGCATAATCTTCCTGCATGTCCTATCTAAAACATGGAGCCACTTGTTTGGAGGGAAATGATAGATTTTAGTGCTGGTTTTGGTGACCCAGAATAAGACCTCCATACTTGACATTACAAACTGTACGTAGTCTACCTTTTAATTTTCTGTCTTTGAATCCTAAATTTAAGCCCACCAGGTGATGTGCGCTGCCTGCATACATGGAGTCTTATTTTGTATTCCTTCTTAAAAATGAGTCAGATTCAGGAAATGGATCTACTTAACACCTAGGAAATCAGTTAATTTCTTTCATTTCAAATATGACAAAAATCCAATATTCAGTTTGAAACTGAGCAGGACCCTGAATGATATTCCCAGAGACAGAACCCCCTATTCTGCCCTCCCCTCCCCATGCTTGTTTGTATTAATAGAAAAGTTTTAGCCTCCTAGACCTTCCCTAAGTTTCAAAGAAAAAAATTTAATCAGAGAAGTGAGGAACTGCAGAAACAATGAAAAACAGTCAAGCAAGACAAAATAATGATAGTTAAACCGTAAAACAGTGAAGAACTTTCAGTCCTTCTCTCAGGGCTGCAGATAATGTCCTGAGCCATATCTTTGAGTTATTTGAAACAACCACAACTCCTACAAGATGGAAGAAGCTAACTGCATGCTTCCCACCAGCATGTAGACCCTAGACTAGTTAGAAGGTTGATGATTGAGATTTCTGAAACATCACCCTTAACATCAACCAGAGAACTGAGCAGTAGCTGATCATGCACTCCACCACACTCTCCCTCACACTAAAACCCCTTCCCTGAAAGCCGTCTTGGAGTTTGGGTCTTTTGAGCATGAACTGCCTATTCTCGTTGTTTGTCAATAAAAGCTGCAGTAAATGCTGCAGTTCCCTTCACAGCAGGCTGGTGTCAGTAGACTGGCTTTGCTGTGCATCTGGCAAATGACTCAAGGTTGGTTTGGCAATAAGTTTAAAACTGAATAAACCAAAAAGAAGAGAAAGACAAAGTTAAAAAGTTGAGGAATTAAACCTGGAGGTAGCAGTATTATTCAGGAGTTTAGATTTTTAACTTTCATGAAGAGAATGACCATGTCATATTGCACTAACATATCCTGAGGTCCCAGAAAAATGTCTGGACAATTGCAGTCACTACATAGATATTTGCTTAATGAATAAATAAAGACAGTAGAATAGGAAATTAAATTCTATATTTTTATCAGAGGTTTGGATGATTTTTCAGCCCAAAATGATAGAGAATTGAATATCTAGAGAACAAGGAAGAAATTGAGATAACTTTAAAGAGACCATCAATGGAAAGGATGTATATGACATTATAAGGGATCTACAAAACATAAATAAAAGAACAAGAAAGAGGACATATCAAAAAGTGGAAGACTAATCTTAAACTAAAGGAAAGTTTAATGATTATCTACTAAAGGTCCCAAAAAGGGCAGCAGAAAAAAAAATGGAGTGGGAAAAAGAATCAAAGTCACAGTGCTGTCAAATTGTCAGAGCCAAGGAAAATATAAATTGTCAGTAAAAGCCTCAACCAGTGATAAAGTAGAATAATCACAATTACAGCTATACTTGTGAGTTTTCAAGTCACCAATGTAAGCCTTAGAAAGTATCTAAATCAAGAAACTGAAAATAAATATTGACAGAAGAATGCAGCCATTAATGAAGAAGTATCAGACTTTTTGTTAGCAGCATAACATGGTAGAGGGCAATGAGCCATTCAGTTTCATTTTTTTGTCCTATATGGACCATCCATTAAAGACATTCACTTTTCCAATTGACAAGTAATGCTGCACGTGCCAAATACCACACTGCAAATGTTCATGTGAGTTCTGATCTGGGCTAATTGCTATGTTTCAATGACCTATTTTTTACATCCTTGTACAAATAACTCTTTGTGAATTCCTCACAGTGTCTAAGTTATAATAATTTTCATGTTTTGATATTTGATTTATCAGTTTTCTACCTTGTTTCTCTTTATAATTCCCTTGGCTATCCTAAGCAATTATACACACACACACACACACACATATGGAGCTTCCCTGGTAGCAGGGATAGGCTACCCACTCCAGTATTCATGGGCTTTCCTGGTGGCTCAGATGATAGACAGTCAAGAATCCGCCTGCAATGCAGGAGACCTGGGTTCAATCCCTGAGTCGGGGAGATCCTCTGGAGGAGGGCATGGAAACCCACCCCAGCATTCTTGCTGGAGGATTCCCATGACAGAGGAGCCTGGTGGGCTACAGTTTTCATGGGGTCACCAAGAGTTGGGCACAACTGAGTGACTAAGCACAGCACAGCACATACATAAATGCGTGTATGTATATATGCACATATTTTATAATCTGGATCTCTGAAAAACACTTGGTAATGTTTATTGGAAATGAATTTAAATTATGAAATATTTGAAAGGAGTACTGCTTTTCAGTGATACAGAATGTTTCTGTATGACTGTGGTATAGGTTTCCATTTAATTACACTTCCTTATGTTGTATGATTTTTATTATATAAGAATTTTACAGCTTTTTCAGAGGGATGTTTACATGGGACATTTTTGGTTGCTTTTTAAAATTGTATTTTGTAAAATTCTAGATGCTCTTTTTGCTGACATTTTGAAAGACAATAGATTTTGTATATATTGATCTTAAATTTAGACAACTTGCTGTACTCTCTCTGTAATAATTTGCTTGCATTTTTCCATTTTTATAACTATAAAAACCATGCATAGTTTTTCTATTTTTAAAATTTAGTTTTCTTTTATGTATTTGAAATTCTTAAAACATTTTGATCAACTAGTTATTGTATTTCACTAGAAAGGTGGTTTCTAAAATAATTTTCTCTATGTTAACTGACAATGTCTTTAATTATAATTTACATGAATAGATTTTATATATTTTTCCCTGGTAGCCATCAATTTATTGTCTCTCAGCTCCAATTCTCCCTTCATCATCTGCTCTATGAAAATGGACTTGGCTAGGCATTTCCTCCATACAGTGAGCCTGATGTTGGGCTGCGTCCAGTAGAGGGCGCTGAAAGGACATTACAGGTGAAAGTGTTTCTGGTCTCAGTTCCTGTGTTTTGTTTTACCTTGGTCCTGCTGCACAAGTCCATGAGCTGTGCACCTGTGGGACACAGTGGTGGTGTGTGTGCAGGCACTTGGTGATGTTACATTTCTGCCTAATTACAATGACCATGTATCCAACAACACTGCCAGTTACAATTACTTGTCAATTATAATGACCACTTCCAGTTCAGATGCCTTGTAATACAGGCCTGTGTTACAGTATTCTGATAATCTCCTTTAGCCCTACCATATTTTGTAACATCTGTCTATCTTTTCAGTTACTCTTCTATCCTACAGATGAATAATTATTTATATTAAACTTTCTGTGTTTAAACTACTCAGTAGCTGTATAACCTGGTTGAATCCAGATTTATAACTCCCATTTTTCTTTAGAAAATGGAGTTTGCAAGATATTATTCAATAATATAAAACCCAGAAACTTTAAATAATAAATATGCTAATGAATAATAAATAGATGCCTTTATTAATGTTGTGCATGATGTCTTTGTTAAAGTAGATGAATTCCCCCCAAAGACTGAGCCTTTTGAAATCTGTGAGTATTTCTATAAATTGTCAGAAAGTTATACTAACATTAGTGATAATAATATTTGTGGTAGTTGATACACTAATGAAGAAAGGTATAATAATGCTTGTCATGTCAACAACTAGGAATAAGATCACTGTGGCTGAAAAGATAACCATTCCACCTTTTGGGTTCTCTTCTCTATACAGAAATCAGACTTTCCAATGACAAACTTAGACTCATGACTGATTGTAGACTGGTCTGGCTAGTAGACTGTTTCAAGCGAATGTCTTTCCAGTACCCTAAGAAGATGATGCTTCATTAAGAATCTAAGTTAATATCACTCTTTCTAGGGATACAAGTTACCACTAGTGGAACAAACATTTAATGATATTAATTCTGTTAATGAGAGTGGTCATTTAGAATGTGTCCATCTCTTGGCTGACATAGTGAACAGCGCAGCCCAAGTTTTAGGGCAGCACAAACCATTTGAATTTGTTCAATAAAGTTGCTATGAACAATAGATTCTTCTTGGATTTTCATTCTTTTGTCCAAAGGAGAGTCCCTTCTACTGGTAATAGTTCATGTGAACCAGTAATGTGAAATAGTCTATATATCAGTTTAGAGAATGGAAACCCAGTTATATTAGACAAGATGCCTTTGGGTCTCGCTTTCTGTCAGGCAAGCAAAGTCTTGGGTCATAGTCCCAGAATCTTTTATTATTTTCTTATAATTCTATTATGGTTGCCTTAGAGCTCTTTGAAATTTGAAATGCTGCTGGGCATTTTCTCAATAGATAATTAAAAAAGTAACCCATATGGGAACAGAATCTGAATATATATTTAACTGAAACACTTTGTTGTACACCTAAAACTAACACAACATTGTAAATCAATTATACTCCAAAATAAAAACAAAATTTAAAAAGTGATTTAAAGAAAAAATTGAAATGAAATAATGCTGAGTAATGCTCAAACTGAAAAATATTTGTCAGCAGTTGTTGAAGCCTCCTTTTAACAATAGTAGTGAAGTCATGGGCAATCCTTGATGGTCTCTCCTTTGACTTTGGCTGTGCAAAACTGAAAAAAGAAACTGAGAATAAAATACTACCACAGCCTTAAGGAAAGACTAATTATTCTATAACTATTTATCATGTAGTCACCCATATTGGATTTTAATCCAATTGATGACAAGTTTTTTTTTTTTTTTAACAAGCAAACCAATCAGTGACAGCCTTTTACTTCAAACAGTTGAATAATTAGAAATGGGCCCACTCCCATAACACACCTTCAAAGTTCCAGCCCAGCAGCAGTCTTATCAGAATTTGACACCTAGTGTCCTTTCACTCAAGTCTTTGAAAGACCATCAATCTTTGACCTCCCATGCTTCCAGAAATTCCTACCTAAAGGCAGCAGCTTGTTCTCTGAGAGAGGACGTGCCTGTTCATCGTACTTGTCTCTTGGTGGTCGTTTCCTGAGCATTTGACAGTATCATTTTTCCCATGGCAGCATGGATGGCAACATACCTTATTCTGGAATTCTTTTTAGATCCACCTTCCCCTTAATCCAAGAAATATTTTTTCAGTATTCAAGATTAAGTGGAAATCAAACTCAGAAACACTTTAGTAGAATTTATATTACTGTTTTTCCCCTAAGCATATCATTGTAGCTTCAATGCAATTAAGAAACTTTATCCCACCAGTCAGTCCTAAAGGAAATCAACCCTGAATATTCACTGGAAGGACTGATGCTGAAGCTGAAGCTCCAATACTTTGGCCACCTGATAAGAAGAACTGACTCATTGGAAAAGACCCTGATGCTGGGAAGGATTGAAGGCAGGAGGAGAGGAGCTCAAGATGGTTGGATGGCATCACCTACTCAATGGACATGAGTTTGAGCAAGTTCCAGGAGATGGTGAAGGACACGGAAGCTTGGCGTGCTTCAGTCAATAGGGTTGCAAAGTGTCTGAGATGACTGAGGGACTGAAAAATGGCAATTCACAGACAATATAACAACTTATAACACTACTCAGCTTGGGGCTTTATTCACTCAGAAAAGGTGATTGGAAAACAAAATTTAAAAGTGACATTGCAGTAATCATTGCTTTTCTTCTCAATATATGAAGGAGCTTGATTTTTTATTTTTTACATAAAATACATATGACTTCATTTGTCTTCATCTGTGTATAAATATATTGACAATAAAAGGTGCACAAATGAAAGTATGCTTGTGGAAAATCAGGTTTCAGGGAAAATTGGCTATGTTTTGCTTTTCAAGGAATCATTGAACCTTGAAAATTTTCTCCTGTGATAGAAAAATTTTGTCCAATTCAAATGAAAACAAACTTAAATCAGTGATGACTAAAAGAAATATGGAATTGAATTAGATTGCCAATATCGATTATTTGTGGTACTCCTCTGTTCTCATTGCTTTAGCTTCTAGACCATTTGTTATGAAGTTTATGACTATTTTCTGCTTGTGAGTGAGAATTTATACTTGTGAAAACGCAGAATGGGTGATCAGTATTGGATATCTTAAAATGTATCAGTGGCTGGAAAATCCTGGTTTTCTTACTGAGGAGAATTGCCTTTTTTTTGAGTATGTTCAGCTGTTAGACAAGAAAATATTATGCTTCTAATTTATTAAAAGAATAAATATGGTTATTTTTAAAACTCTGAATTTAGATTAAATCCCATGTTTATAAAATATTATATGTGACTTCACAGTACTATCTTTTTATTAAATTTATGGCCATATATTCAGAATCTTAAGCTTTAAAAAATTGTATGTAAACAAGTATTGGTGATTCATCCAGTACTGAATCACCAATACGTGTTTACACATAATCCAGTACACACTCTCTGAATGTTTGCATATATACTTAGAGTTACACACACTAGAGACCTGTAACTCAACTTTGAAATTCAGAGCAGGTCTTTTTAATGGGTGACTTCTAAGCTGAGTCTTTAATGCATTTTCAATGGTTTAAAAAAAGGGAAAGCTTGCCAGATTCAGCAAGTAACAATACAAGATGCCCTGTTAAATTAGAATTTCAGAAAAAATACAAATAAAATTTTAGAATGTATTTATGTGAAATATTGCATGGAACATTTTTATACTAAAATATATTTATTTGTTTGAAATTCAAATGTAACTGAGGTCCTACTAGATCTGGAAATCTTAGGAAAAGTGAAACAGGATAGGATTTTTCAGACAGAAGGAGAATATAATTCTCCTTTAGCTAAGGTCTGAAGATAAGAGATATTGGGGCAACATTTGGAGAATAGAAATAAAGTTATTAGTTCTTAAAAATTAGGTGTATGGGCAAGGACTAGAATTGGGATTAAAACTAGAGAATAATTGCATTTTCATAAAGAATATATTCCACTGAATAGGTACAGATACCTCAGGCCCATGTGTTAATCTTATTTAAGAGTATTTGCACTTATTATATTCATACAGTCCCAGGATTATGTCAGTGATAAATACTGATTTTTATTTATTTTTATTTTTTTATAATACTGATTTTTAACTTCAGATAACTCAATTATGAACATTGGCCTCCTAAATAATAAAAAAATATATATTTTAAAACCTCAGTGACTAAAAAAGAAGACAAAGGAAATTCTAGCGGGAATGCAATGTTTTAAAATCTCTTCTTAAAAGCTGATGGAATTACTAAGGCCAGTTCAGTTCAGTTCAGTCACTCAGTCATGTCCGACTCTTTGCGACCCCATGAATTGCAGCACGCCAAGCCTCCCTGTCCATCACCAACTCCCGGAGTTCACTCAAACTCATGTGCATCGAGTCGGTGATGCCATCCAGCCATCTCATCCTCTGTCGTCCCCTTCTCCTCCTACCCCCAATCCCACCCAGCATCAGGGTCTTTTCCAATGAGTCAACTCTTTGCATAAGGTGGCCAAAGTATTGGAGTTTCAGCTTCAGCATCAGCCCTTCCAATGAACACCCAGGATTGATTTCCTTTAGGATGGACTGGTTGGACCTTCTTGCAGTCCAGAGGACCCTCAAGAGTCTTCCCCAACACCACAGTTCAAAAGCATCAGTTCTTCGGCGCTCAGCTTTATTCACAGTCCAACTCTCACATCCATACACGACCACAGGAAAAACCATAGCCTTGACTAGACGGACCTTTGTTGGCAAAGTAATGTCTCTGCTTTTGAATATGCTATCTAGGTTGGTCATAACTTTCCTTCCAAGGAATAAGCGTCTTTTAATTTCATGGCTGCAATCATCATCTGCAGTGATTTTGGAACCCCCCCAAAATAAAGTCTGACACTGTTTCCACTGTTTCCCCATCTATTTCCCATGACGTGATGGGACTAGATGCCATGATCTTTGTTTTCTGAATGTTGAGCTTTAAGCCAACTTTTTCACTCGCCTCTTTCACTTTCATCAAGAGGCTTTTTAGTTCCTCTTCACTTTCTGCCATAAGGGTGGTATCATCTGCATATCTGAGGTTATTGATATTTCTCCTGGCAATCTTGTTTCCAGCTTGTGTTTCTTCCAGCCCAGCGTTTCTCATGATGAACTCTGCATATAAATTAAATAAACAGGGTGACAATATACAGCCTTGATGTACTCCTTTTCCTATTTGGAACCAGTCTGTTGTTCCATGTCCAGTTCTAACTAATGCTTCCTGACCTGCATATAGGTTTCTCAAGAGGCAGGTCAGGTGGTCTGGTATTCCCATCTCTTTCAGAATTTTCCACAATTAATTGTGACCCACACAGTCAAAGGCTTTGGCATAGTCAATAAAGCAGAAATAGTTGTTTTTGTGGAACTCTCTTCCTTTTTCCATGATCCAGCGGATGTTGGAAATTTGATCTCTGGTTTCTCTGCCTTTTCTAAACCAGCTTGAACACCTGGAAGTTCATGGTTTACATACTGCTGAAACCTGGCTTGGAGAATTTTGAGCATTACTTTACTAGCATGTGAGATGAGTGCAATTGTACAGTAGTTTGAGCATTCTTTGGCATTGCCTTTCTTTGGGATTGGAATGAAAACTGACCTTTTCCAGTCCTGTGGCCACTGCTGGGTTTTCCAAATTTGCTGGCATATTGAGTGCAGCACTTTCACAGCATCATCTTTCAGGATTTGAAATAGCTCCCTGGAATTCCATCACCTCCACTAGCTTTGTTCGTAGTGATGCTTCCTAAGGTCCACTTGACTTCACATTCCAGGATGTCTGGCTCTAGGTGAGTGATCACACCATCGTGATTATTTGGGTCATGAAGCTCTTTTTTGCTCAGTTCTTCTGTGTATTCTTGCCACCTTTTCTTAATATCTTTTGCTTCTGTTAGGTCCATACCATTTCTGTCCTTTATCGAACCCATCTTTGCATGAAATATTCCCTTGGTATCTTTAATTTTCTTGAAGAACTCTCTAGTCTTTCCCATTTTGTTGTTTTCCTCTATTTCTTTGCATTGATCGCCGAGGAAGGCTTTCTTCTCTCTCCTTGCTATTCTTTGAAACTCTGTATTCAGATGCTTATATCTTTCCTTTTCTCCTTTGCTTTTCACTTCTCTTCTTTTCACAGCTATTTGTAAGACCTCCTCAGACAGCCATTTTGCTTTTTTGCATTTCTTTTCCATGGGGATGGTCTTGATCCCTCTCTCCTGTACAATGTCACGAACCTCCGTCCATAGTTCATCAGGCACTCTGTCTATCAGATCTAGTCCCTTAAATCTATTTCCCACTTCCACTGTATAATCATAAGTGATTTGATTTAGGTCATACCTGAATGGTCTAGTGGTTTTCCCTACTTTCTTCAATTTAAGTCTGAATTTGGCAATAAGGAGTTCATGATTTGAGCCACGGTCAGCTCCCGGTCTTTTTTTGCTGACTCTATAGAGCTTCTCCATCTTTGGCTGAAAAGAATATAATCAATCTGATTTCAGTGTTGACCATCTGGTGATGTAGTGAAGCTAAAACTTTATGGACATGTACAGTAAAGATAAGTGATATGGTTTCACAGAACCTCCATAGTGAAGACAAATTACTGAGAGCTACAAGATTTGCATAATATAAAAATAGATTTGGAAGAAAGCTGAAATAGGAAACAGGGAATCTGAAAACAGTAAAGCTAAAAAATAGCCAATAAGCTTTCACTGGAATTGTGGGAAGACAATCTGTCTGTAGACTCTAAAAGTAGGAGGAGTTTGCACACTTGAATTCACAGGTCAGTAGGAGGTTCTGATAATGTTCTGAGGAGTGTTAAGAAGCCTTCACCACATGCTAAGTCATGTCCAACTCTTTGTGACCCCATGGACTGTATCCTGCCAGTCCCCTCTGTCCTATGGATTTCCCAGACAAGAATATTGGAATGGGTTGCCATTTCCTGCTGCAAGCGATCTTCTCAACCCAGGGGTTCAACCACATCTGCTTGAGCCACCTGGGAAGCCCTTTCATCACATGACCTTTTGTAACAAACCATCGAAGATCTTTTCCTGGGTGAAACTCCTGCCAGGTAGAAAGAGTGGAGAGCAGAATTCACTTGGAGTAGCACAGAAATAATAAGATTTCAGAAAAGAGAATCATGTACGTTAGCTTTATTTAACAGGTAAATTTGAGATGGTAGAACTTAGGAAGACAAAAGAAACAGTCATTTCAAAAGTGATGCATTAACCAGAGTGAATAAACACAACAGAAAATTGCTGTGTAGACACTCCTGGACATCTCACTCAGATTCCATTTAGCTGGTGGATGTACTCACTGGCAGAAACTCAGCTCAACTGGAGAAAGCACTGAGCTGACAACTGTCAAAATAGGCCATTAAACCGATAAACCAGAATGAAATAACAGTCAACTTAATCATTTACCACGATGATATGAAAGTGGTATTTGGAGGGCAATTTTCTCCCATAAGCCCTGTAAGGGAAAGGCTGTATAGTTTCTTATAGTCAGGCTTGAAAAATTGTGCTTGTATTTTTATACAAGAGCCAGATGCTTCATCCATAGTTGACTAATCCTCCCTAGAGGTTCTTCCCCATCACATTCACACCAGACGCAACACCACATCTTCAACCTCAGTCAGTGAATAACTGGCATGGTGTAGTAAGCCAACTCACTTGCCTCAAGGTGAGACTAAATCAGTGGTGCATTTTGTGCTCCAGAGTCTTGAAGTGGAAACAACGTCTCCAACTGAGATCCTATTTTTTGCTTTGCTATACTCCTTGGAAGGAAAGTTACGACCAACCTAGATAGCATATTCAAAAGCAGAGACATTACTTTGCAAACAAAGGTTTATCTAGTCAAGGCTATGGTTTTTCCTGTGGTCATGTATGGATGTGAGAGTTGGACTGTGAAGAAGGCTGAGCACCGAAGAATTGATGCTTTTGAACTGTGGTGTTGGAGAAGACTCTTGAGAGTCCCTTGGACTGCAAGGAGATCCAACCAGTCCATTCTGAAGGAGATCAGCCCTGGGATTTGTTTGGAAGGAATGATGCTAAAGCTGAAACTCCAGTACTTTGGCCATCTCACTCGAAGAGTTGACTCATTGGAAAAGACTCTGACGCTGGGAGGGATTGGGGGCAGGAGGAGAAGGGGACGACAGAGGATGAGATGGCTGGATGGCATCACCGACTCGATGGACGTGAGTCTCAGTGAACTCCGGGAGTTGGTGATGGACAGGGAGGCCTGGCGTGCTGCGATTCATGGGGTCGCAAAGAGTCGGACATGACTGAGCGACTGATCTGATCTGATTCTCCTCTCTCCTTACTTTATTTCCCTCGTGGCTCTTCTGAGAGCACTCACAAAATAAATGTGCTGGTTGTAAGAAATCTGATCTTATTTTACTACCAAGTGTGGTTCAGGGATCCCTACTCTGAAGGTGAGATGACTGAGTTAACACTCACTGGCTGAGTGAGACTGAGCAGATCACCATTGGCGTTAGATGTAGTATACAAAGTGCCTTACATGCCATAGCCATCATATTTCTCAGAGATTGCTAAGAATTCCACCAGTCATAGAATGTTTTACCCAAGAAAAATATCTTAAAATAATAAAAGACATAACACATAAAGAGAATAATAATATAATAAATAATAAAAGTAAGTAATAAAATATAAACAATTTTTTCACAGAAAACAGCAACTGTGTGAAAATAAAATCACAGCAATCTAACTACACATAAAATGATAACTTTCTTCAGCATTTCTGTCACCAAATTACCTTACATTTTATTAACTGAAAATGTAATTTGCCTTCAATTTTGAAGGATATTTTTGTTCAGTTTAGAATCCTCACTTGCCTTTCTATTTGTTCCCAACATTTAGAGATGTTGTTCCACTGCATTTTTGAATTTCATAATTCCCATTAGGACGGTGAGTGGGTGAGTGTTCATTTGAATAGTTTCTGACTGTATGCAAAATATGCTTTTTCAGTGGTTTCTTATATTTATACATTGACTTTCAACTGTTTGACACTAATGTACCTCAGCATGGTTTTATTCATATTCTTTCTTGTTGTTCATGAAGCAAGTACTTCTTGAATCAGTACTTTTATACCTGTCAACAAATTTGAAAAATTATATGCCATTATTTTTTCAAATATTTTTTCTGAATTCACTCTTGTGACCCTCATAATGTATATACTAAATGTTCTAAGATTTCCCCACCAGTTCCTAATTTTTATTTATTTCTTTTAAAGCATTTTCACTGTTTATATTGTATAATATCTATTGATATATCTCTCCAAGATTATTGATTTTCCTCTTTTTATCACAATTAGACAGTTAAGTAATCCCTTATTCTTAAAATATATTTTTTCTTTAATATTGTAATTTCCATTTGGTTTATTCTATAGTTTATGTTTCTATGCTTATTTCTTATATTTTCATTTATTATTAGCAGTTTTTCCTTTTTCTCATTTAGCAGTGCTATAATAACTGCTTAATTTGCCTCATCTCAAATGCGTTCTCCCTTGATTATTTTTTCTTTTCACAGTGTGTTATGTTTTTCTGTATATTTGTTTGTTAAGAAATGCTGGTTTTTATTCTGAACATTGTGAATATTGCTGACATTTGGGGGATGACACCAATATAGCAGTTTTCTTTTTTCTCCTAAAGGGAAATTTTGACATAATTTATAAGTAGAATTTGGGACAATTTATCTTAGCTCATTCCTTTACACAAGTACCCTCTTATTGTTCAGTGTTGAGGTTATCTGTAAATATGCCTTCTTTCCTCCACATGAGAAATAATATGGCTGTCTCTAGCCAAAGTGCCAAATGTAACCCATTCTCAGACTAAAGGCCAAAATACTTAGAAAAGCAAACTCACCATTCTTGTCTAGCAATAGTCACTTTTTCTTTACAGAATGGCTTCATTTATTCACTTTTTATTTCTTTCAGATAATTTTTCTTCATTTATTGAACATTTATAGTTTTCACTTTTGAGAGAGTCAGTCAAATATGAACTGACTTGCTCTGCTCTTAACAGATACAGAACTCTAGTTACATATTTTAAGTAAAAAATAAAAGTTGAGAGATATACATATGTATACATATCATATCATATATATCATATATATAACATACATATCATATATATGTATATCACATAAAACTTACAAGTCATTCCAAAGATTATTTAATCTCATATTTCTAACTGAATACACATGGAAAAGAAATGTTTATCATTAATCATATTGTTGTAACTTTAATATTTTTATTCTCAGATTGTTGTGTATGTAATGTACAATAAAACAAACCAGAACTCTGTTATCTCATGTGTCTCTCATCCTTAGTTTTTCTTTGAGTCAGGTTGAGGAATGAGAAAAGGGAAATTAAGATTATAATAGAAAAATTCAGTTCAGTTCAGTTCATTTCAGTTGCTCAGTCATGTCCGACTCTTTGCGACCCCATGAACCACAGCACGCCAGGCCTCCCTGTCCATTACCAAATCCGGGAGTCCACCCAAACCCATGCTCATTGTGTCAGTGATGCCATCCAACCATCTCATCCTCTGTCATCCCCTTCTCCTCCTGCCCTCAATCTTTCCCAGCATCAGGATCTTTGCAAATGAGTCAGCTCTCCACATCAGGTGGCCAAAGTATTGGAGTTTCAGCTTCAATATCAGTCTCTCCAATGAACACCCAGGACTGATCTCATCAAACAAAATTCAATAGCACATTTAAATTATTATATAGAATAACCAGTGGGATATAAGTTTGGTTCAATGTACACAAATTAATCAATTTAATAATTTTTGTTATTAGAATAACCAAAAAACTCCACAATGTCATCACCGCAATAGATGTAGAAAAACCATTTGACAAACTCATCAATTTTAAATGATTAAAAAATCTCAACAAAATAGTATAGGCAAAACTTACCACAATAAAATAAAGCTTATATATGAAAAGCACACAGCTTACATTATAATCAGTGAGGAAAAGCTAAAATCTTTTTCTAAGATTTGGTACAGGGAAGGAGGCCAACTCTTGCTATTTCTATTCAGTATAGATTTGAAAGTCCTAGCCAGAGCAATTAGGCAAGAAAAATAAATAAAAAGCATCAAAATCTGAATGGAATAAGTAAAATTATCTGTTTGTCAATGACATAATCATGTATGTGGGGAACCCTTATGATTACACACACACACACAAAGTCATTAAAATCATTAATGAATTTAATAAAGTTTCAGCATACAAAATCATCATACAAAAATCAATCATATTTCTATATACAAACACTTTCCAACTCTTTGTGACCTCATGACTTAGCCCACCAGGCTCCTCTGTCCATGGAATTCTCCAGGCAAGAATATTGGAGTGGGTAGCCATTCCCTTCTCCAGGGGATCTTCCAGACCCAGCTATCAAACCCAGGTTTCCTGTATTGTGGGCAGATTCTTTACTGTCTGAGTCACCAGAGAAGCCCTTCTGTATGCAAAATTATCATACAAAAATCAATCATATTGCTATATACAGATAACTAACAACCCCACTTATACTAGCAGCAAAAAGAATAAAATAGAAATGGATATAACCAAAGATGTAAAAGACATATATGTTAAAAATTATAAACATTGGTGAAGGAGTACAACACAGAAAATTGGAAGACATGTTTTCAGATCAGAAGAATCAATGTTGTAATAAAGCCCAGACTACCCAAAATGATCTACAGATTCAGTACAATTCCTACCATAAAAATCCCAGTGGCATTCTTTATAAAAAATAGAAAAAAATCTAAAATTTACATAGACTCACAAAAGACACCAGTCAAAGCAATCTTGAAGAAAAAAGGATGTATTATACATCTTGAGTGAAGTAAGCCAGAAAGAAAAACACCAATACAGTATACTAACGCATATATATGGAATTTAGAAAGATGGTAACAATAACCCTGTGTACGAGACAGCAAAAGAGACACTGATGTATAGAACAGTCTTATGGACTCTGTGAGAGAGGGAGAGGGTGGGAAGATTTGGGAGAATGGCATTGAAACATGTAAAATATCATGTATGAAACGAGTTTCCAGTCCAGGTTCGATGCACGATAGTGGATGCTTGGGGCTGGTTCACTGGGACGACCCAGAGGGATGGAATGGGGAGGGAGGAGGGAGGAGGGTTCAGGATGGGGAACACATGTATACCTGTGGCAGATTCATTTTGATATTTGGCAAAACTAATACAATTATGTAAAGTTTAAAAATAAAATAAAATAAAAAAAACAAAATATAAAACTAGAGTAATAAAAATAATTTTCCTGACATGAAATGGGTATGTAGGCCAATGAGACAGAATAGCACCTACAAGTAAACCCATGCATCTGTATTCAACTAATCTTCAAGAAGAGTGCTAAGAACATACAATGGGAAAAGAATAGTTTCTTCATTAAATGATATTGGAAAAAATTGGACATTTACACACTTAACAATTAAATGGAACTTTATATCACACCATATACAAATATTTGTTCAAAATGGTTTAAAAACTTAATCATGAGACATGAAACTAAAGGAACTAAAGGGCCTCTTGATGAGGGTAAAAGAGGAGAGTGAAAAAGCTGGCTTAAAACTAAACATTCAAAAACTAAGATTATGGGATCTGGTCCCATCACTTCATGGTAAACAGATGGGGAAGTAGTGACAAATTTTATTGTTTTGAGCTCAAAAATCACTGCTGATGGTAACTATAGCCATTAAATTTAAAGACACTTGGTCCTTGAAAGGAAAACTATGACAAATCTAGACAGTACGTTAAAAAGCAGAAACATCACTTTGCCAACAAAGGTGTGTATAATCAAAGCTATGATTTCCCAGTAGTCATATACAGATGTGCTAGCTGGACCATAAAGAAGGCTGAGCACCAAAGAATTGAAGCTTTTGAACTGTTGTGCTGGAGATTCCTGAGAGTCCCTTGGACAGCAAGGAGATCAAATCAGTCAATCCCAAAGGAAATCAACCCTGAATATTCATTGGAAGGACTGTTGCTGAAGTTGAAGACCCAATACTTTGGCCATCTGATGCAAAGAGCCAACACATTGGAAAAGAACTTGATGCTGGGAAATATAGAAGACAGGGGGAGAAGGGGACAATAGAGGATGAGATGGTTGGATGGCATCATTGACTCAGTCGACATGAGTTTGAGCAAACTCTGGAAGATAGTGAAGGACAGGGAAGCTTGGTGTGCTGCAGTCCATGGGGTCACAAACAGTCAGACATGACTTAGCTACTGAAAAACACAACACAAAAATAAACTCAAAATGGATGAAATACTTAAGTATAAGACCAGATACTATAAAATTCTTAGAGGAAAACATGGGCAGACGTTCTGACATAAATTACAGCAATATTTTTTTGGATCCACTTCCTAGAGAAATTTCCCTTCATGGATCATAGCCTTGTAGAGGTAAAGAGGCATGCATAACTCAACTAAGCTATAATCCATGCCATGCAGGGCCACCCAAGACAGATGGGTCTTAGTGAAGAGTTCTGCCAAATTTAGTTCACTAGAGGAGGGAATGGCAAACCACTCCAGTATTGTTACTATGAAAAATCCATGAACAGTATGAAAAGTCAAAAATATATGACATCAAAAAAGAACCCCTTGGTCAGAAGATGTCCAATATGCTACTAGGGAAAAGTGGAGGGCAATTATGAAAATCTCCAGAAAGAAAGGAGCAGCTGGGCCAAAGCAGAAATGATGCTCAGTTGTGGATGTGTTTGGTGGTAAAAGTAAAGTCTGAGGCTGTAAAGAACAATACTGCATAAGAATCTGGAATGTTAGGGCCTGTGAATTGGACAATGGCAAATTTAATTCAGTTCAGTTCAGTTCAGTAGCTCAGTCATGTCTGACTCTTTGAGACCCCATGGACTGCGGCATGCCGGGCCTCCCTGTCCATCACCAACTTCCGGAGTTTACTCAGACTCATGTCCATTGAGTTGTTGATGCCATCCCACCATCTCACCCTCTGTCATCCCCTTCTCCTCCCACCTTCAATCTTTACCAGCATCAGGGTCTTTTCAAATGAGTCAGTTCTTCACATCAGGTGGCCAAAGTATTGGAGTTTCAGCTTCAGCATCAGTCCTTCCAATGAACACTCAGGACTAATCTGGAGTTTAGGATGGACTGGTTGGATCTCCTTGCAGTCCAAGGGACTCTCAAGAGTCTTCCCCAACACCACAGTTCAAAAGCATCAATTCTTCGACACTCAGCTTTCTTTATAGTCCAACTCTCACATCCATACATGACCACTGGAAAAACCATAGCCTTGACTAGACGGACCTTTGTTGGCAAAGTAACATCTCTGCTTTTTAATATGCTGTTTAGGTTGATCATAACTTTCCTTCCAAGGAGTAAGCATCTTTTAATTTCATTCAGATGACCATTATATTTACTATTGTGGGGAAGAGTCCCTTAGAAGAAGTGGGGTAGCCCTCATAGTCAACAAAAGAGTCTGAAATGCAGTACTTGGGTGCAACCTAAAAAAATGACAGAACAATTTTGCCTGTTTTCAAGGCAAAGCATTCAACATCACAGTAATCCAAGTCTATGCCCCAACCAAAAATACCAAAGAGGCTGAAGTTGACTGGTTCTATGAAGACCTACAAGGCCTTCTAGAACTAACACCAAAAAAAGATGTCTATTTTAACATAGGGGATTAGAATGCAAAAGTAGGAAGTCAAGAGATACCTGGAGTAACAGCTAAGTTTGGCCTTGGGGTACAAAATGAAGCAGGGCAAAGGCTAACAGAGTTTTGCTGAGAGAACACATTGGTCATAGTGAATACCATTTTCCAGCAACAAAAGTGATAACTCTACACATGAACATCACCAGAGGTTCAATACTGAAATCAGATTGATTATATTCTTTGCAGCTGATAGTGGAGTAGCTCTATATAGTCAGCAAAAATAACACCTGGGACTCACTGTGGCTCAGATCTTGAGTCCCTTGTTAGAAAATTCAGGCTTATATTGAAGAAAGTAGGGAACATCACTAGGCCATTCAGGTATGACTTAAATCAAATCCCTTACAATTATACAGAGGAAGTGACAAATAGATTCAAGGGATTAGATCTTGTATAGAGAGTTCCTGGAAAACTATGGATGGAGGTTCATAACAATGTAGAGGAAGAAGTGACCAAAACTATCTCAAAGAAAAAGAAATTCAAGAAGGCAAAATGGTTGTCTGAGGAGGCTTTACAAGGAAAGAAGGAAAGAAGACAAGCAAATATCAAGGGAGAAAGCAAAAGATATACTCAACTGTATGAAGAGTTCTAGAGAATAGCAAGGAGAGCTAGGAAGGCTTTCTTAAATAAATAATGCAAAGAAATACAGGATAACAATAGAATGGGAAAGGCAGGATAATTTTTTCTTGACACTTTCTTGAAGTGTCAAGAAAATTGTAGCTATCAAGGGAACATTTCATGCAAGAATGGTCACAATAAATGACAGGAACAGTAAGGATCTAACAGATGCAGAATAGATTAAGAAGTGGCAAGCATACACAGAAGAAGTGTCGAAGAACTGATGTTTTTGAGTTGTGGTGCTGAAGAATACTCTTGATAGTCCCTTGGACTACAAGGAGATCAATCCAGTCAGTCCTAAAGGAAATCAACCCTGAATATGCATTGGAAGGACTCATGTCGAAGTTCCAATATTTTGGCAACTAGAGGCAAAGATTCAACTCATTGGAAAAGACCCTGATACTGGGAAAGATAAAAAGATAAGGGGCAGCAGAGCATAAGATGGTTAGATGATATCACCGACTCAATGGACATGAATTTGAGCAAACTCTGCGAGATAGTGAAGAACGGAGGAGCCTGGTATGCTGCAGTCTATGGAGTTGTAAAATGTCATATATGACTTAGTGACTGAACAACGACAACTTAGAGTAATTAAAATGAAAACAAGAATAAAGAAATGGAACTTAACTAAAAACTTTTGCACAGCAAAGAAAACCAATAAACAAAAGCACACCCCACAGAATGGGACAGAATATTTGCAAATGGTACACTGGATAAGGGATTTATCTCTAAAATATTGAAAGAGCTCATGCAGCTCAATATCATAAACAAACAAACAAAAAGCAAAAAAAAAAAAAGGGCAGATATAAATAGATATTTCTCAAATGAAGACATACAAACGACCTAAAGGCACATTAAAATATGTTCACCATTGCTAATTATAAGAGAAATGCAAATCACAATTGCAATGAGGTATCACTTCACACTGGAGAATGGCTGTCATCAAAATGTCTACCATAAATTCCAATAATACATCTTAGTGTGGATATTGATAAAAGTGAACCCTCCTATACTATAGGTGGCAGTGTAAATTGGTACAGCCACTATGGAGAACAGTAGGGAAGTTCCTTGAAAAACTAAAAATAGAGCTACCGTGTTATCCAGCAATCCCACTCCTAGATATATACCCAGAGAAAATCTTAATTCAGAAAGACATATGCACCCCAATGCTCACAGAAGCACTATTTACAATAGCCAAGACAAGGAGGCAACCTAAGTGTTCATCAACAGAGGAATGGATAAAGATGTGGAATAATTATACAAAATGAGTATTCAGTTCAGTTCAGTTCAGTCACTCAGTCGTGTCCAACTCTTTGCGACCCCGTGAATCGCAGCACGCCAGGCCTCCCTGTCCATCACCAACTCCCAGAGTTCACTCAAACTCATGTCCATGGAGTCAGCCATAAAAAGAATGAAGCAATGCCATTTGCAGTTAGATGGATGGACCTAGATATTATCATACTAACTGAAATAAGTCAGCAAAGACATATACGATACACTTATATGTGGGATCTGAGAAATATATGTAAATGATATATAAATGAACTTATTTATTAAACAGAATCAGACCCACAGACTTAGAAAAGAAACTTAAGAGGAAAGAGATAAATTAGGAGGCTGGGGTTAGGACATACACACAATTATATATAAAATAGATTATCAGAAAGGAAATACTGTATAGTACATAAAGCTCTACTTAATATTCTAAATTAACCTACATGGGAAAATAATCTGAAAAGGAATTAATATGTGTATTTTTATGGCCGAATCACTTTGCTGTACATCTGAAACTAACACAACATTGTAAATCAATTATACTCCAATATAAAATAAAAATTTTTTTAATTAAAAAAATTTAAATCTTCTTGGCTTTGTATTTTCCTCATTCTTCTCTCTGATATAGAAAACACTTTTAAATTGGCATTTATACTTTTGAAGTTTACCTTGGAAACTACTTCAAATGATTTCTATCATGTTTATGTTTGTAATGATTAATTGAGCTCAATGGCATTTGAGCTTTCATTCATCTTCTCCTTATTTAAGAAATAAGAGTGGAGATACTTACTTTACTTGTGCACAGCCCACCTGAGAAGCTACCCTTTCTGTCCCAGGAATCAGCCTATAAAATCCAGCTGGTTAAGGACTGAATGTAACAACCAATACTTGAGTGACATCCTTAAACTGAAAGGAACTTCTCTATTCTCATTATCTACATTTGTTATTCAAAAATTCAGTTCTGGTTTTTAAAATTACATGTATGTGTTCTCATAATTGACCTTTCAAAAAACTTAAAAGAATTTAAAAAAGTAAATATGCTGGTTAATCTGCTGCTCCGGGAGGCAGAAAAATCTCCAGGTGAATATACTTCTCTGGATACTTCTTGGTACATCATCAATTATTTAATGAGCATACACATATACATGCTGTAAACACATGTATATAGCACACACATGTGTTCATATGTATACATATATATGCCAATTCTAATTATTTATATTTTAATTTTTAGAAACCCTGAAATTACAAAGATTACTTTTGATTTTTATCAATTTTTTTTTTTTTTATAACTGCCTGGTTTATAATAGGTTGCTGCTGCTGCTGCGGCTAGGTCGCTTCAGTCGTGTCTGACTCTGAGCAACCCCATAGATGGCAGCCCACCAGGCTCCTCTGTCCCTGGGATTCTCCAGGCAAGAATACTGGAGTGGGTTGCCATTTCCTTCTCCTATAGGTTAGATGTTCAGGAAATGCCTTTTGAAGAAATCAAATTAGGGACAACCCATTCTATCATTATATTACTTGGGAACCCTAAGTATTCATGAAATTTGAATTCAGAGGATAGGAGTGATCAAAAAGATGTGGCAATTGAAGAGAAAACAAATCCTATCCAGGTTTTCAAATATATGCTGCTGCTGCTAAGTCGCTTCAGTTGTGTCCAACTCTGTGCGACCCCATAGACGGCAGCCCACCAGGCCCCACCGTCCCTGGGATTCTCCAGGCAAGAATACTGGAGTGGGTTGCCATTTCCTCCTCCAATGCATGAAAGTGAAAAGTGAAAGTGAAGTCGCCCAGTCGTGTCCGACTCTTAGCGACCCCATGGACTGCAGCCTACCAGGCTCCTCCATCCATGGGATTTTCCAGGCAAGAGTACTGGAGTGGGTTGCCATTGCCTTCTCCATTAGAACATATTTGCTTTACAATTTTGTGTTAGTTTCTGTTGTACAATGAAGTGAATCATCTTTCTAACACATATGTATATCCCCTCCCTCTTGGACCACCCTCACCCTCCTACATTCTACCACCCTATGTCACTACAGAGCACCAAACTAGGCTCTCTGTGCTATACAGCAGCTTCCCACTAGCTATCAATTTTACACATGGTAGTGTATATATGTCAATCTTAGTCTCCTAATTTGTTCCACCCTCTGCTTCCCCTCAACTGTGTCTACATGTTCATTCTCTATGTCTGCATCTCTATTATTTCTGCCCTGTAAATAGGTTCATTTATAGCACTGAACTCTTCCTAGGGCATTTTCAAGTACTCAGCTACTGGCTCCTTAACTACCTATTTTATCATTCTGTTTCTTGGACAGCGATAGAAAAATTTTAAATGGATCTACTTTGGGTTCTTCTTTCTGTATATTATATAAAAATAGCATTTTTATAACTTTTTTAATTAACTAGGTCTTATTCAAAACAACTCTATTTATTCTGACTTCAATTAATGTTTTATTCTTTCTTCATTCATGGGATTTCCAAGTCAAGAATACTGAAGTAGGTTGCATTCCTTTCTTTAGGGGATTTTCCCAATCCAGGGATCGAACCTGGGTCTCCCACATTGCAGGCAGATTCTTTATTGTCTGAGCCACCAGGGAAGCCCTGTCTAACACACTTTCTTCATTAATTCTAATTAAAGTTTTTTGTTAAACTACTCAATAATACATTTACAGGTATTCTTTGAGTTACTTACCAAATTCCTAATTAAATCTGCAATATGCTCCTTTTTATTTGTTCCTTTTGTAAGCATTACTTTTACTTCAAAATGTCTAGGTACATTTATTAATGCTGAGGAATTTGAGTAGCAACATCATTTATTGTCATACTGAAACATGAATGTCAGAAAACACATAAGATGTGCAGACTATGATTATTATTTACTGATTAGTGTTAATCTTATAAAGTGTTGTCATTAATTATCATGCATTAAAAGTATGCTAAAATTGTCTATTAATTTAATTTATAGAGTTTTCTAAAACCTGTCACTCAAATCTTATTATTGTGACCTGTGCTACTAAGAGGAATTCACTAGGCTTTATGGTTTAGAACAATGCTGAAGCTTTCAGTTGTTTTATCCTCTTTGTAGACTTTGCAAGAGTATAACAAAGGATGAGGATTTGCAATTTACTGGGCAAGATCTCAACCAAATGACGAAAGGCAGGTTATTCTCTTGTGACTTGAAGGCACAAAGTATATTTTATTCACTAGTCCTCTCTCCCTGTATGTTGATATTACAGGATTATAAGATAAAAGTGAGTGGTAGTATTATATTCTGAAAAGCCCTTTCTCTTGAGTTTACTTCCCGAGAAGCAGTGTATATTTTACCATATTTTCTCAGCATGTTCTTTAAAATATAAGGCAAATATGCCTGAATTCAAAAGACATGTTAGCTAAAATATCAATCAGTAGTTGTCCTTCCAAAAGTCTTGCTAGAATTATCAGTGCTAAGATTTGTGGTTTAATGGGAATTAGAAGAAATAGGACTACAGAGTATTACATTATTTATCCTATTATTATTCCTTGAGAGTTGCTCTATTGGTAAGTGTTATTTTCCTTTTTAATTCTCAACCAGCTCTTTAATGATCTCAGTTTCTCATTTTTGTTAATGAAGGGCAACAGGCAAGGAAAATGAATTTCCCCATAATCCCTCACTCTAGCCTCTGGTGAATTGACTTTCCCCGTATTCATTGAAATGTGTTATCTCATTTATCCTGAAATGTCAATGACTTGTAGAAAGGACTGCATCTGAATGTGATTTGGATAAACATGGGCTAATAATTCAAAGGAAATATCTCTTCCTTTGCCCTATGGATATAATTTATTAATATTAGATGACCTTTTTGGGAGAACATTAAAGTGGAGGAAAATACATGCTACCTGGAATGTTTAAAAGCATAGATAAAATAAAGCTAATGACAGCAAAAAAAAAAAAAGTAAAATGTGTGTGTGTGTGTGTATGTGCAGCATCTATAGAACTAACATTTGCTGGGAAGGCACTATTTGTATATAGAATACACTTATATTTTATCATTTTACTTTCAAAACCATCTCGTTAGAAAGAATGGTTATAAAAAGCAGTTCCTTAATGATTATGTAAGCTTAATTGTGGAGGCAGTGTGTAGGATGGGAAACTGCTAGTCCTCTGTGGGGATGGAGCACCCAAAACCTTCCCTGCAGTCTCTCAGAACCTAGAACACTTTAACACAGAGGAGAGAGGGTGCTCTGTGGAAACCTGATGACAGCTGAGTGTAAATATGTTAGAGTGTGTTTCTCACTTCTTTTTGCCTCATGATAATACAACAGAGAAATTCAGGTTCCAGGTCAACAGCCTCAGTGCTATTAGGGGAAAAACAACCTCACAATTTTGTATCCCTGTTGCTTGAATCATTTCTGTATTTAGTCTTAGGTTGCTAAAGACCAGATAAACCAATTTCTCATGCAATTTGCAAAAATGAGGAGAGAGTTCTCTATTGTCAGTTTTTCCACTAAATACTGCCTATGGATGAGGGTGGATAAACCCCTGTGCTAGCTGTGTTTGAAGTGAAATTCAGGCATAAACAAGATTTCTTTTTCAAATAAAAAAGGGTTATCTGAGGGATGTAGAAGACAAACAGCACCATTAAGATAACCAATAGAGAGATTAGTAATATTCTAAAAGAAGCACGGGTACTGGTGATAATGTTTAAATAATGGAAGTATATTTGTCCTTCTGCAGCAACTGGGTCTAGCCATAAACATACAGCACAGCCTAGATGCAGTTACAGATGATCTCATTGGATTAGTCATATCTTATCATTATTGGAGTAGTACATGATTATTGATGTTCACTAAAAATTATCTTTAACATCCACAGCTTATATAGGACAATAGAGCTTGGTCTAAATACATGTCAAAGATGAAAATCAAATAGGTAAAGGCTTTGATCTGTTTCTGGCTATTGCAATAGAGAGAGTGCCCCAGATCTGAGATGACAGTGTATCAGCAGGTGGTTTCAGCTTACTGTTTATGGGAAGAATAGAGACAACATTACACGTGTTGTGGTTTACAGTTGGAATTGCTTTGCAAAAAGAGGAAGTCCTGGTTAGTTAGCATTATAGGAAATGTTCATCTCTGTGTCTCTTTTGTTTCAGGGGTAAAAGTTCTAATATCAGTTAATTGTTCATCAAAATACAGGGAGTTTGGCAATCTGTGTCTGACCTTGTCAGCATGTTCAGGCAGAAGGGAAAAGGTCTGTGTTTGGACTTGTCATAGGCAAACAAGGGTGTCACATGAGTCTTATGGAAGTCCTGAGAAAGAGTAGACAGTGCATTTTACCCACATCATATGGGGAAAAGTGGTTGGTACTTTGTAGCAAGCCATGTCCCAGAACACAGAATTGTGGTGTTGGAGGGTGTTGAAAAGCAGAAGGTTGGGTATATTTCATAACTCACCTGTTTCGTGGTAAAGTTCAATATTGTCAGTATTACTAAATTTAGGTCTATGAGATAGAGGCCAGAGCCCACAGACCCAGATGATTCTGGAAGTTTTATCTTTAGACTTTCTATAGTGTCTATCATGTCATTAGGTTAAGGGAATCAGAAACAGAGGAGAATAATCCTATAACTGGGGAAGCTATACACCCAGGTATTTCCAAGACTTTATACCGGGTCTCTCTCTCATTTCCTCAAGGTGAAAATTCTTTCACTGTGAGGGTGGGGTTTTTATGTAACAAGGGCCATCAAGGCAACTATGAAAATATTGAAGATCATCATTCTTCTGATCCTCTCCTAGCTACCATCTGTTCTGAGATCAAAGTCATTACCAGGAGAAAAATAAGGGCATGCTACAGTAACACAGAGACATTCATAAAGGGAAAATGTCAGTCTCATTAATTTGGGGAACAATCTTCCTGAAGGTGACTTGTTACAGAAAGAGACCCCAAACTAAATTGACAAGCAGAACACCAAGGTGCTGTACTATCAGGAATCTCAAAGAAAAATAAGTATTGTAACTAATTTAACTGAGTTTAGAGACCATTCTTCAAGTATCAGTCAGAGTCAGGAGTGGATTGTTGTAAGGATACTGCACCTAAGCCCACCCCCATGGGTTAATATCTCTTCATTACCTTTGTAAGGTAAGTATTAAATCACACCTGACAATTAAACTCTTGCAGCAAGAAGCAATACCTAACCAAACATCAAACTCAAGGAGGGCAGATATATATTTTGTTCACTGTGGAATACTCAGTACTATGTACTCTAGAACTGTGTCTAGAATATGGAAAGTGCTAAATATATACTCATTAAATTAATTAATGGAGAACTGAATGAACAAGTAAGTGCCAAGAAACCAGTTCACTGTCAAAGAACTCAGCCCATAAACTGGTGACATTCTCAGTGACATTCTCTAGTTCTTTCACTCACCTAACAAGTCTTTACCCCATAGGATTCACAGATTGAGATATATATCAATATATTTTGGGAACATCTCTCTTTAATTTCCACTTTCTAAATGTGTTTATTTTATGCTCTGCCGGGGTCCAGCCTCAGCAGGATCCAGGGGTACCCTCAGGATGATGGCATAGGCAATAAGGATAGCAAAGTGGAGAGATTAGAGGCTTGATCTTCCTTGATTAACACAGAAAGCCAATAAAGTTCCTGTGTTCCAAGGAGTCATCCTGAAAGAAGAACAGAGAGAGAAAAGGAGGGAAAAGGAAAAAAAGAATGACATGGGGAGACCAAGCTTTGGTGAGCGAGGCCCATAACTTTATTTTCAAAAGGAACTTTTATACCTTGACTTGTACATAGAGGGAGATGAAAGATGCAAAGTCATACAGAGTCAGCCCAAACATTACATCTGGTTTGTATTTATCGAAACCAGGATTTTTTCTGCATACCTTTCCCATAAACAATGTTGTGTACATTATCTTCTGGCCTTGGAGGCCTGTGGACATTTTTTTTTTCTTTTTTTTTTTTCAAAGCTGGACTGGCGACTCGTTTCATATATGATTTTATACATATTTCAATGCCATTCTCCCAAATCATCCCACCCTCTCCCTCTCCCACAGAGTCCAAAAGACTGTTCTATACATCAGTGTCTCTTTTGCTGTCTCGTATACAGGGTTATTGTTACCATCTTTCTAAAGTCCATATATATGTGTTAGTATACTGTATTGGTGTTTTTCTTTCTGGCTTACTTCACTCTGTATAATAGGCTCCAGTTTCATCCCCCTCATTAGAACTGATTTAAATGTATTCTTTTTAATGGCTGAGTAATACTCCATTGTGTATATGTACCACTGCTTTCTTATCCATTCATCTGCTGATGGACATCTAGGTTGCTTCCATGTCCTGGCTATTATAAACAGTGCTGTGATGAACTCTGGGGTACATGTTTCTCTTTCAATTCTGGTTTCCTCAGTGTGTATGCCCAGCAGTGGGATTGCTGGATCATAAGGCAGTTCTATTTCCAGTTTTTTAGGGAATCTCCACACTGTTCTCCATAGTGGCTGTACTAGTTTGCATTCCCACCAACAGTGTAAGAGGGTTCCCTTTTCTCCACACCCTCTCAAGCATTTATTGCTTGTAGACTTTGGATCGCAGCCATTCTGACTGGCATGAAATGGTACCTCATAGTGGTTTTGATTTGCATTTCTCTGATAATGAGTGATATTGAGCATCTTTTCATGTGTTTGTTAGCAATCTGTATGTCTTCTTTGGAGAAATATCTATTTAGACATTTGGCCTGTGGACATTTTATGACCCTTTTTTGATAAAGGTTGCTGAACCAAAGAACTTATTTTCCCTTGAAGTGTTTTTTCTTTATTTCTCCCAGCCTCAGAAAATACTAAATAAAGTTACATTCTCATGGAGCAAAGGTGCAGTGCATCACAACAAAGAAAGAACCAATTAGCTCAAAGGTCTGATGTGGTTAATTCCAAGGCTGCTACTTGTTTTTCTTACATTCCAACTATGTTAACCAATGCACTCCCAGGTGCACAATAGATAAGGGATATGGTAACTTGGCAGCAAGCATTGGCCCAATAATGAAGCCCTTTACCAGTACTATCTATTCTAATAATTTTTCATCCCTTAATTAAAGGACTCTATGCTCATTAGGACTTTTAGAATGTTTTGGCTTCCCGTGCCTTTCAAGGTTGGGGAGTTGTGAACAATCATGTGTGTTAATTGCAAGAGTATGGATAAACCTGTCAGGCAAGCTAGAATGCCAACAGAGGGGTTAAAATAGAAATATTCCTTTCATGCCCAGGAGACTTATTAACTAAAGCCCTAAGTTGATTTTTTCCAGAGAAAGGTGGTCAGGGATAGCCCCCTGTTAATGTCAGAAGAGTTGGTGAAAGGCACAAGGTACTAAGACAGACAGATTTTGGTTTTGGGGTAGATGCTCGAGCAGATCCAGGGAATCGCTTGAGCCATGATCTGCCTTGCTTGTCATGGCTCTTCCACATGACCTTGTCATGGGTGGGATCTCCCATGGTGGTTCCCAGCAATACTTTTTTTCTTTTTTCCATCATCTCATTTAGCTTTTTTGCTTTTGCTTTCATGATCACCAGAAGTCTTCCATGCTGCCAAAGATTCTTGTAACTCCATCTTCATAGTTAGTCTGTTTCCCTAGAATACCAGATTCTACTACTATTGGAATATATTAAGCAGTAAATAAGTATATAAGGAATATATTCTACTGGAATATATTAGGCTCATCATGTTCCAGGCAATTAGTGGTTGATGTGTTCAATGTACTAAGGCATTCATTGTATAGATATTTGTTTGTGGCACAGGTTGATCTATTAGTAATTAAATAATTAATACAAATTAGAATTGCAATTTCCATAGTCAACATCAATTTTTTATTATTTTTTATTCTAAATACATAATAGTTGACAGTACATGGTAACAATAGTTAGAATAAACTAAAAGATTAGATGTATTACTGGTATCAAGGTGGTTGATCAATTTGAGTCACTAAGTATGAAGACTGATACAGTATATACATTGTATATATATTTCTATTGATTTCTGTTTATAAAATTTTGTACTCTTTTGTATAATTTGTAATAAAATATGTATTATAGTCAATTATTTTCACATTTTATTTGAACATAAGACATTTTAGAAAACCAGTATCACATCAAAAATGGCTATATTTGTGCTCTTTGGCAACTGATAAGTACAAAATAAACTATTGTTAAAATATTTCTTCCTGCTTTTCAAACACAAATTTATAAGGTCAGTATAGTTGCAAGAAAATATTTGTTAACAAAGTCAAAATTAATTATAAACAGGAGAATGAAGTGTCCTTTGTGGATAAATTTGTGTATTATCCCACACTTATAAAAGAGCCATCATAGAAAATTGCTCATTAATTGTACGTTATGAAATTATCTTCTAGTTTTTGCTAATTTCTTTCTGACTCATTCAGCCACAATTACCATTAGTTGGCAAAAAGTGTAAGTAAAAAGCAAGATAATGTCAACTGGATCCTCATAAATTTATTCTCAATCAACATTTTCTTATCCTTCACTAACTCTGCTGCTGCTGCTACCAAGTCGCTTCAGTTATGTCTGACTCTGTGTGACCCCATAGACGGCAGCTAACCAGGCTCCTCTGTCCCTGGGATTCTCCAGGCAAAAATACTGGAGTGGGTTTCCATTTCCCTCTCCAATGCATACATGCATGCTAAGTCGCTTCAGTCATGTCCGACTCTGTGTGACCCCATGGACAGCAGCCCACCAGGCTCCTCTGTCCATGGGATTCTCCAGGCAAGAATACTAGAGTGGGTTGCCATTTCCTTCTCCTCACTAACTCTACCTCATCTTATGCACTAAAAAGGGACTTTAGGAAAATGAATGTGTTGCTTTGCACTGTATGTGAAGCTCATACAGACATAAATTCTTTCTTATGAACGAGATTTTTTTCCTGTCATCTACACAGGAGTAAGTGATCAAAATATTGAATAGGAAATACATAGATAAAAAGTACTAATGATTCATTTTTCTTAAATTATGCAAATGTCAATGTACTGCCTATAAAAAATGCTTTTAGTAACATAACTGTTCTACTCAGCCTGGAAATAGCACACTAACCAATTATCTACAGTGACTAGCCTACTGGGACAGACAAATTTATAGGTAGAAGTCAGCCTAACAAAAGAAAAAATTCAGTCTGCTTGAATTGGACTTAATATTGTTTTTAGAATTTTTATTCTAATCATTGCAAGAGGAAAGTGAAAAGTGAAAGTGAAGTGAAAGTTGCTCAGTCATGTCTGACTCTTTGTGATCCGATCCAGGCCAGAATACTGGAGTGGGTAGCCCTTCCCTTCTCCAGGGGATCTTCCCAACCCAGGAATTGAACCCAGGTCTTCCACATTGCAGGCAGATTCTTTACCAGCTGACCCACAAGGGAAACCCAAAAAAGCAAGAGGAATAGCTATCTATCATCTTCTTTATATCTGGCTTTGTTCTTTTTGAGAATTCATTATCATGATTATTAAACATTTAGCAACTATTCAAAATGCAATGTACAGAATAAAAAATATAGAAGATAAATTGTGTGGAGAAAAACAGCAGCTGAGAGAAACTTGATCAGATCAGATCAGTCGCTCAGTCGTGTCTGACTCTTTGCGACCCCATGAATCGCAGCACGCCAGGCCTCCCTGTCCATCACCAACTCCCGGAGTTCACTGAGACTCACGTCCATCGAGTCAGTGATGCCATCCAGCCATCTCATCCTCTGTCGTCCCCTTCTCCTCCTGTCCCCAATCCCTCCTAGCATCAGAGTCTTTTCCAATGAGTCAACTCTTTGCATGAGGTGGCCAAAGTACTGGAGTTTCAGCTTTAACATCATTCCTTCCAAAGAAATCCCAGGGCTGATCTCCTTCAGAATGGACTACTATGAAATATAAACATTTAATAGTTGTCATCAGAGCAGTTATTCTAAAAGATAAGAGTTTTGCATGAAATTTTGAGTGAAAATTTATCATTGATTTCTATTACTTAAGACAGTTGAGGCGTGGAATGTAATGGGAGTTCTGATGATTTTCTGTTTAATTATCTTCAGTTTTGAGAGTTACCTGATATTTTTTCAATGGTTAATGTGAACTTTATATTTTCATGCTTAGGTATTCTTATTAGTAATTTATAAATACCACAAGTTATAAATTATATTTCAATTTATTCAATAGAAAAAATCCATTAATTAATAATGCAATTTAGTTAATGAACCAGCTCTTCATTACTCATAGCCATTGTTAGCTTATCAAACTTTAAGGGGAAAATGCAATGCACTTTACACTAAAGCCATGTTGAAAATTAATTTGCATTTATTATTGACATAAATTAAGTTTTTAAGTAATAAAAGTAAACACTTTAAGGAGACTATGAACTTAAAATACAAATATGTGTAGCAAAAAAGACTTTTAAAGAAGTTTTGGCATTATAATGAATGTACATTTTCCTTAGGGGCTTCCCTGGTGGCTCAGACAGTAAAGAGTCTGTCTGCAATGCAGGAGATCTGGGTTCAACCCCTGGGTTGGAAAGATTCCCTAGAGAAGGGAATGGCTACTCACTCCGGTATTCTTGCCTAGAGAATCGCATGGACAGAGGAGCCTGATGGGCTACAGTCCACGGGGTCGCAAAAGTTGGACACGACCGAGCAACTAACACTTACTTATATGTTCCTTAAGTTTTTATCTAACTAGATAATATGAATAACATAATACTCTGCAGCATAGAACAGCTGATATCCAAGAGTTTGAATATATTTGTGCATTTCATCTATGTGCATGCTCAGTCCTGTCTGACTCTTTGTGACCCCATGTACTATAGCCCTCCAGGCTCCTCTGTCCACGGGATTTTTCAGACAAGAATGCTAGAGTGGGTTGTCATTTCTTCCTTCAAGAGATCTTGCTTGCCCAGGATTAAACTCGCATCTCCTGCATCGGTAGGCGGATTCTTTACCACTGAACCACCTGGAAAGCCCCATTTCAAATATAGCTCATACTAAAAAAAGTAAGCATCACTAAATAAGCATGGAAGTTATTAAAATCACCAATAGATGGCAGTAAGTGTTTATATTTTAAGTTATTTTAAGACATATGATCATTCCACTGTTGTGCTGAAATCAATGTTAATTTTAAATACTTTAAAAAATTTAATCAGCAACATTTGTCAAAGTTAAATGTAAATATATATGCATATATATATACACACACATGTGTATACATAAACATGTATCTATTTTCATATCTATATGTTGTATTTGATATCTATTGTGTAACAAAGCACCTTAACAATTAGGGAAATTGTGTATTATTTCACACACTCTCTGAGGAAAGCTCAAGAATCCCAACATAACTTAGTGGGTGGTTCCGACTCAGTGTCTCTCATGTGTTACACTTAATTTGTTTGTGGAACCATGCACTCCTGAAGGCACCAATCTTCTCCAAACTCATTCAGAGGTCTGAGCACAAGGAGCTTGGATTCCTTGTTGTATGGACCTCTTTATGAGTTGCTTACACAATGGGGATGCTTGTCTCCCCAGAGTGAGTGAGGAAAGAAAGAGAGAAAATAAGAGCATAAGCAAACAAGGAATCCACAAGAGAACTCCCTACAGTCCTTATAACCTGACTGTTTAGCACTTCTATTAGTCTCCTGATCACTTAGACCAATCCTAGAATCTGGGAGAAGACTATACCAGGGTGGTAAGAATACCAGTAGGAACAGAGAGATGCATTTTAAAGGTTAATGCCTTCTCATCATAGAAAAATGTGTAGAGGAAAAGCCCTCTGGATTTCTGATTTACCTTTAGTTAATCCATGTCAGCTTTCATTCACTAAAGAAACATCTCTTTAGAATCAAAATGTGCTTGTTTATTAGAGAAAAATAAGTTGTTCTAGATAAAGAGCGCATGACAGCCTAAGTAGTGGAAGAGCAGAGCTATAAAATTTTTAAAGTGTCCATTTAATAAGCAGCAGTGCCTAACCTTTTTGGCACTAGGGACTAGTTTCATGGAACACAATTATCTATTGACCATGGGTGGGGGATGGTTTTGGGTGATTCAAGCACTTATTGTGCACTTTATATCCATCATTATTACATCAGTTCCACCTCAGATAATCAGGCATTAAATACAGAGGTTGGGGATCCCTCTACATAAAAACAGCTTTCAGTTCAGTTCAGTTGCTCAGTCGTATCTGACTCTTTGTGACCCCATGGACTGCAGCATGCCAGGCCTCTCTGTCCATCACCAACTCCTGGAGTTTAACCAAATTCCTGTCCATTTAGTCAGTGATGTCATTCAACCATCTCACCCTCTGTCATCCACTTCTCCTCCTGCCTTCAATATTTCCCAGCATCAGGGTCTTTTCAAATGAGCCAGTTTGTCGCATCAGGTGGCCAAAGTATGGGAGTTTCAGCTTCAGCACCAGTCTTTCCAATGAACACTCAGGACTAATCTGGAGTTTAGGATGGACTGGTTGAATCTCTTTGCAGTCCAAGGGACTCTCAAAGAGTCTTCCCCAACACCTCAGTTCAAAAGCATCAATTCTTTGGCACTCAGCTTTCTTTATAGTCCAGCTCTCACATCCATACATGACTACTGGAAAAACCATAGCTTTGACTAGACGGACCTTTGTTGGCAAAGTAATGTCTCTGCTTTTTAATATGCTGTCTAAGTTGGTCATAACCTTCCTTCTTAGGAGTAAGCATCTTTTAATTTCATGGCTGAAGTCACCATCTGCAGTGATTTTGGAGCCCCCCCCCCAAAAAAATTAAAGTCTGCCACTGTTTCCACTGTTCCCCCATTTATTTGCCATGAAGTGATGGGACCAGATGCCATGATCTTTGTTTTCTGAATAGTTGAGATTTAAGCTAACATTTTCACTCTCCTCTTTCACTTTCATCAAGAGGCTCTTTAGTTCTTCTTCACTTTCTGCCATAAGGGTGGTGTCATCTGCATATCTGAGGTTATTGATATTTCTCCCGGCAATCTTGATTCCGGCTTCTGCTTCCTCCAGCCCAGCGTTTCTCATGATGTATTCTGCATATAAGTTAAATAAGCAGGATGACAATATACAGCCTTGAGGTACTCCTTTTCCTATTTGGAACCAGTTTGTTGTTCCATGTCCAGTTCTAACTGTTGCTTCCTGACCTGCATACAGATTTCTCAAGAGGCAGGTCAGGTGGTCTGGTATTCCCATCTCTTGCAGAATTTTTCACAGTTGTTGTGATCCACACAGTCAAAGTTTTTGGCATAGTCAATAAAGCAGAAATAGATGTTTTTTTTCTGGAACTCTCTTGCTTTTTCCATGATCCAGTGGATGTTGGCAATTTGATCTCTGGTTCCTCTGCCTTTTCTAAAACCAGCTTGAACATCTGGAAGTTCACAGTTCATGTATTGTTGAAGCCTGGCTTGGAGAATTTTGAGCATTACTTTGCTAGTGTGTGAGATGAGTGCAATTGTGTGGTAGTTTGATCATTTTTCTGGCATTGCCTTTCTTTGGGATTGGAATGAAAGCTGACCTTTTCCAGTCCTGTGGCCACTGCTGAGTTTTCAAACTTTGCTGGCATATTGAGTGCAACACTTTGACGACATTATATTTTAGAATTTGAAATTGCTCTACTGGAATTCCATCACCTCCACTAGATTTGTTAATAGTGATGTTTCCTAAGGCCCACTTGACTTCACATTCCAGGGTGTCTGGCTCTAGGTGAGTGATCACACCATCGTGATCATCTGGGTTGTGAAGATCTTTTTTGTACAGTTCTTCTGTGTATTATTGCTACCTTTTCTTAATATCTTCTGCTTCTGTTAGGTTCATACCATTTCCATTAGGTTCATACCAGAAATGGTATGAACCCATCTTTATGAACCCATCTTTATTGCACCCATCTTTGCTTAAATATTCCCTTTGTATCTCTCATTTTCTTGAAGAGATCTCTAGTCTTTCCCTTTTTATTATTTTCCTCTATTTCTTTGCACTGATTACTGATAAAGCCTTTCTTATCTCCCCTTGCTCTTCTTCAGAACTCTGCATTCAAATGGATATATCTTTCCTTTCTCCTTTGTTTTTTGCTTCTCTTCTTTTCACAGCTGCTTGTAAGGCCTCCTCAGACAATCATTTTGCCTTTTTTGAATTTCTTTTCCTTGGGGATGGTCTTGATCCCTGTCTCCTATACAATGTCACGGATCTTTGTTCATAGTTCATCAGGCACTCTATCAAATCTAGTCCCTTAAATCTATTTCTCACTTCCACTGTATAATCATAAGGGATTTGATTAAGGTCATACCTGAATGGTCCAGTGGTTTTCCCCACTTTCTTCAATTGAAGTCTGAATTTGGCAATAAGGAATTCATGATCTGAGCCACAGTCAGCTCCTGGTCCTGTTTTTGCTGACTGTAAAGACCCTCTCTATCTTTGGCTGCAAGAATATAATCAATATGATATCTGTGTCGACCAGTTGGTGATGTCTGTGTAGAGTCTTCTTTTGAGTTGTTATAAGAGGTTATGAAATCAGTTTTAGCAATGCTTTAAAACAAAACCATAATATCAGTGAATAGTGGTCAGACGGTGGTACTAAACAGACAAAATATGAAAAAGAGAAGAAGAAAGAAAATCCTTAATACTTTAGAAAAAAATTGAATTTAAAATTCCTTTCTTGGTTTCAGGTCATTTTCTTTGGGTTTTAATAAAGAAAATCAAACACTTCTAGATACTTTAAAAGGAAAAAAAAATAACTCTTTAAAGTTGATGCTCACAAATTCATTGCAAATTGTCAGGGAGCATTTTAGTCTCCAATCCAGGTTCTCCCTAGAAGGACTTCCAGAGTTTTTAAAACTGACCAGCACGACAACTTCTTTATCCATTTATCTGTCAGTGAACATCTAGGTCACTTCCATGTCCTTGTTATAGTAAATAGTCCTGCAATGAACATTGGGGTACATGTGTCTTTTTTGAGTTATGGTTTTCTCAGAGTATACGTGAAATAATGGGGTTTCTGGGTCATATGATAGTTTTATTCTTAGTTTCTTTCTTTCTTTCTTTCTTTTTTTTATGATATTTTTTCTAAAGGAATCTCCAGTGGTCCTAAGATGGCAGAGGAATAGGACAGGGAGACCACTTTCTCCCCCACAAATTCATCAAAAGAACATTTGAACACTGAGCAAATTCCACAAAACAACTTCTGAATGCTGTCAGAGGACCTCAGGAACCCAGAAACGCAGCCCATTGTCTTCAAAAGGAGGTAGGACAAAATATAAAAGATAAAAAGAGAGACAAAAGAGGTAGGGACGGAGATCCGTCCCTACAAGGGAGTCTTAAAAAAGAGAGAAGTTTCCAAACACCAGGACACTCTCTCCCTGGTGGGTCTGTGGCGAGCCTTGGAATCTCAGTGGGCAAAATAACTGGGAGGAAAAATAAATAAATAATTAAACCCCACAGATTACGTACCTAACAGCAACTCCCAGTGGAGCAGCAGCCCAGACCCTCGCATCCCGCACTAGCAAGGGGGGCTGGACAGGGAGGCGTGGGCTGCATTGCTTAGGGTAAGGACTGGGCCTGAATGCCCCAAGGACAATCTGAGGGAACTAGCTTGAGACAGCAACCCAGACTGTGGGATAGCTGTCCTGTGAAAAGCCCTAACCTAAGACACCGCCAGGCCCTCTCACAGAACAAACGACTGAGCAGAGCTAGCTGGCTGCGGACAGGCCCATTCCCCTGCCAGAGACAGGCAGGTGAGGGCAGCTAGAGCCAGAAGGAGGCAATCATGGCCCCAGAGAGGCAACCTATACCAAACTGCAAGCAGATTTCATTGCTAACAAAGACTTCTTGGGATTCTGGACGGTCGACATCCTCTGGGAGGGTTGCAGCCAGGGATCAGCTTCCCAGAATTGACACATGGGATACCTGAGAAAGTGCACCCATTGTACACCTGGAAAACTGAGTGGCTGGGACAGGGGAGGTGATAAGTCGCAGCCTTCAACTGGGGGCGACTGTACTCGCCAAGCACCTGGTCACCTGAGCTGCTTGGACCTGGGATGGGCACAAAACACAGGCCCAACCAAGCCTGCACCTTTGTGGAGTACCTGAGAACCTGAACCTAAGTGGCTTAGACCTGGGGAGTGCATACAACCCAGGGCCAGCATCAGACAGTTCCTGGCAGAGCAACCTAGGGCCTGAGCAGTGTAGACTGGGAAAGCACACACGCCATGAGTGGGGGCAAACCCAGTGTGGCTGAATCACTGTGAGCACACGCCAGTGATATATTTGTTTTCAGTGTTCCTCTCTCCCCACAGTATGACTGAACAAGTGAGCCTAAAAAAAGTGACCACCACCGCCCCCCTTGTGTCAGGGAGGAAATTAGACACTGAAGAGACCAGCAAACAGAAGAAGCTAAAATAAACAGAGGGAACCGCTTTGGAAGTGACAGGTGCAATAGATTAAAACCCTGTAGTTAGCACCAACTACATAGGAAGGGGCCTATAGACCTTGAAAAGTACAAGCTGGACCAAGGAACTGTCTGAAAAAGAACTGACCCCATACTGTCTGCAACAGCTCCAGAGAAAGTCCTAGATATATTTTTACTATTATCATTTTTTAATTAAAATTTTTTTTAACTTTTAAGTCCCCTATTACTCCTTTAATTTTCATTTTTATAACCTACTATTACCTTGCAAAAAAAAAAGACCCTATTTTAAAGCAAACTTCATATATATATATATATATATATATATATTTAATAATTTTTGTGACTTTTTTTTTTTTAATATTGTAGTTTTGAGAATCTAACCTCTACTCTAGATTTTTAATCTTTGCCTTTTTGGTATTTGTTATCAACTTTGTACCTTTAAGAACCCAATCTTCAGTACCCATTTTTACTTGGGAGTGAGATCACTGGCCTGATTGCTTTCTCCCCTTTTTGACTCTCCTTTTTCTCCACTAGGTGGCCTCTATCTCCCCCCTCTCCTTTTTCTTCTCTACCCAACTCTGTGAATCTCTTTGTGTGTTCCGGGCTGTGGAGAACACTTAGGGAACTGATTACTGGCTGGATCTGTCTCTCTCCTTCTGATTCCCCCTTTTATCCTTCTTGCCACCTCTGTTTCCTTCCTCCCTCTTCTCTTCTCTGTGTAACTCTGTGAACATCTCTGAGGGATCCAGACTGTGGAGAGTACACAGGGAAGTGATTACTGGCTAGCTTGCTCTCTCCCCTTTTGATTTCCCCTCTTCTCCAAACTGGATAGCATAGTAAAAAGCAGAGACATTACTTTGCCAACAAACATACGTCTAGTCAAGACTACGGTTTTTCCAGTGGTCATGTATGGATGTGAGAGTTGGACTGTGAAGAAAGCTGAGCTCAGAAGAATTGATGTTTTTGAACTGTACTGTTGGAGAAGACTCATGAGAGTCCCTTGGACTGCAAGGAGATCCAACCAGTCCATTCTAAAGGAAATCAGTCCTGGGTGTTCATTGGAAGGACTGATGCTGAGGCTGAAGCTCCAATACTTTGGCCACCTCATGCAAAGAATTGACTCATTGGAAAAGACTGGACTCATTGGAAAAGACTCTGATGCTGGGAGGGATTGGGGGCAAGAGGAGAAGGGGACGACAAAGGATGAGATGGCTGGATGGCATCACTGACCCAATGGAAATGAGTTTGGGTGAACTCTGGGACTTGGTGATGGACAGGCAGGGCTGACGTGCTGTGATTCCTGGGGTCACAAAAATTTGGGCACGACTGAGCGACTGAACTGAACTGAACTTCTCCTCCTGGTCACCTCCATCTCCCTCCTCCCTCTTCTCTTCTCCCTGTAACTCTATGTACCTCTCCGGGTGTCCCTCCCTGTGGAGAAACTTTTCATCATTAACCTAGATGTTTTATCATTGGTGCTGTATAGATGGAGAAGTCTTGAGGCTACTGTAAGAATAAGACTGAAAACCAGAGGCAGGAGGCTTAAGTTCAAATTCTGAGAACACCAGAGAACTACTGAATCCAGGAAACAGTAATCGATAGAAGCTTATTAAATCCCTCCATACCTACACTGAAACCAAGCACCACATAAGGGCCAACAAGTTCCAGGGCAAGACATACCACGCAAATTCTCCAGCAACACAGAACATAGCCCTGAGCTTCATAGCCTGAGCTTTCAGGCTGCCAAAAGTCACACCAAACCCATTGACATCTCAAAACTCATTACTGGACACTTCATTGCACTCCAGAGAGAAGAAATCCAGCTCCACCCACAAGAACACTGACACAAGCTCCCTAACCAAGAAACCTTGACAAGCCACCTGTCCAACCCCACCCACAGTGAGGAACCACCAACTGCCAGAATACAGAAAGACCACCCCAAACACAGCAGTATAAACAAGATGAAAAGGGAGAGAAATACCCAGGAGGCAAAGGAACAGGATAAATGCCCGCCAAACCGGACAAAAGAGAAAGAGATAGGGAATCTACCTGATAAAGAATTCCGAATAATGATAGTGAAAATGATCCAAAACCTTGAAAACAAATTGGAGTTACAGATAAATACTCTGGAGACAAGGATAGAGAAGATGCAAGAAAGGTTTAATAAGGACTTAGAAGAAATAAAAAAAAGAGTCAATATATAATGAATAATGCAATAAATGAGATCAAAAATACTCTGGAGGGAACCAGTAGTAGAATAACGGAGGCAGAAGATAGGATAAGTGAGGTAGAAGATAGAATGGTAGAAATAAATGAAACAGAGAGGAAAAAAGAAAAAAAGAATTAAAAGAAATGAGGACAACCTCAGAGACCTCTGGGACAATGTTAAACGCCCCAACATTCGAATCATAAGAGTCCCAGAAGAAGAGAAAAAGAAAGACCATGAGAAAATACTTGAAAATACTTCCCCTAAAATGGGGAAGGAAATAATCACCCGAATCCAAGAAGCCCAGACTCCCAAACAGAATAAACCCAAGGCAAAACTCCCAAGACACATATGAATCAAATTAACAAAGATCAAACTCAAAGAACAAATATTAAAAGCAGCAAGGGAAAAATAACAAATGACACACAAGGGAATTCCCATAAGGATAACAGCTGATCTTTCAATAGAAACTCTTAAGGCCAGAAGGGAATGGCAGGACATACTTAATGTGATGAAAGAAAATAAGCTACAGCCCAGATTACTGTACTCAGCAAGGATCTCATTCAAATATGAAGGAGAAATGCTTTACAGACAAGCAAAAGCTGAGAGAATTCAGCACCACCAAGCCAGCTCTCTGACAAATGCTAAAGGATCTTCTCTAGACAGGAAACATAGAAAGGGCATATAAACTTGAACCCAAAACAATAAAGTAAATGGCAATGGGATCATATTTATCAATAATTACCTTAAATGTAAATGGGTTGAATGCCCCAACCAAAAGACAAAGACTGGCTGAATGGATAAAAAAAACAAGACCCTATTATGTTGTCTACAAGAGACTGAACTTGAACAAGGGACCATACAGACCATAAGTGAAGGGCTGGAAAAGGATATTTCACACAAATAGAGACCAAAAGAAAGCAGGAGTAGCAATACTCATATCACATAAAATAGACTTTAAAACAAAGGCTGTGAAAAGAGACAAGGACACTACATAATGATCAAAGGATCAATCCAAGGAGAAGATATAACAATTATAAATATATATGCACCCAACATAGGAGCACCACAATATGTAAGACAAATGCTAACAAGTATGAAAGGGGAAATTAACAATAACACAACAATAGTGGGAGACTTTAATACCCCACTCACACTTATGGATAGATCAACTAAACAGAAAATTAACAAGGAAACACAAACATTAAATGATACAATAGACCAGTTAGACCTAATTGATATCTATAGGACATTTCACCCCAAAACAATGAATTTCACCTTTTTCTCAAGTTCACACGGAACCTTCTCCAGGATATATCACATGCTGCTGCTGCTGCTAAGTCGCTTCAGTAGTGTCCGACTCTGTGCGACCCCATAGACGGCAGCTCACCAGGCTCCCCTGTCCCTGGATTCTCCAGGCAAGCACAATGGAGTGCGTTGCCATTTCCTTCTGCAATGCATGAAAGTGAAAAGTGAAAGTGAAGTCAAAAGTTCAGTCGTGTCCGACTCCTAGCGACCCCATGAACTGCAGCCCACCAGGCTCCTCCGTCCATGGGATTTTCTAGGCACGAGTACTGGAGTGGGGTCTGGGCCATAAATCTAGCCTTGGTAAATTAAAAAAAATGAAATCATTAAATTAAAAAAATTAAAATTAAAAAATTAAAAAAAAATGAAATCATTCCAAGCGTCTTTTCTGACCACAATGCGGTAAGATTAGATGTCAATTATAGGAGAAAAACTATTAAAAATTCCAACATGGAGGCTGAACAACACGCTGCTGAATAACCAACAAACCACAGAAAGAATCAAAAAAGAAATTAAAGTATGCATAGAAACAAATGAAAATGAAAACTCAACAACCCAAAACCTATGGACACTGTAAAAGCAGTGCTAAGGTGAAGGTTCATAGCAATACAGGCTTACCTCAAGAAACAAGAAAAAAGTCAAATAAATAACCTAACTCTACACCTAAAGTAACTAGAAATGGAAGAAATGAAAAACCCCAGGGTTAGTAGAAGGAAAGAAATCTTAAAAATTAGGGCAGAAAAAAATGCAAAAGAAACAAAAGAGACCATATCAAAAATCAACAAAGCCTAAAACTGGTTCTTTGAGAAGATAAGTAAGACTGGCAAACAATTAGCCAGAGTCATCAAGAAACAAAGGGAGAAAAATCAAATCAACAAAGTTAGAAATGAAAATGGAGAGATCACAACAGACAACACAGAAATACAAAGGATCACAAGAGACTATTATCAGCAACTATGCAAATAAAATGGACAACTTGAAAGAAATGGACAAATTTTTAGAAAAGTACAACTTTCCAAAACTGAACCAGGAAGAAATAGAAAATCTTAACAGGCCTATCCCAAGCACAGAAATTGAAACTGTAATCAGAAATATTCCAACAAAGAAAAGCCCAGGACCCGACAGCTTCACAGATGAATTCTACCAAAAATTTAGAGAAGGGCTAACACCTATCCTACTCAAAGTCTTCCAGAAAATTGCAGAGGAAGGCAAACTTTCAAACTCATTCTATGAGGCCACCATCACTAATTCCAAAACCTAGCAAAGATGCCACAAAAAAAGAAAACTCCAGGCCAATATCACTGATGAGCATAGATGCAAAAATCCTTAACAAAATTCTAACAAACAGAATCCAACAACATATTAAAAAGATCATACATCATGACCAAGTGGGCTTTATCCCAGAGATGCAAGGATTCTTCAATATCCACAAATCAATCAATATAATACATGACATTAACAAATAGAAAAATAAAAACCATATTATTATCTCAATAGATGCAGAGAAAGCCTTTGACAAAATTCAACATCCATTTATGATAAATCCTCCAGAAAGCAGGAATAGAAGGAACATACCTCAGCATAATAAAAGCTGTATATGACAAACCCACAGCAAACATTATGCTCAATGGTGAAAAATTGAAAGCATTTCCCCTAAAGTCAGGAACAAGACAAGTGTGTCCACTTTCACCACTACTATTCAACATAGTTTTGGAAGTTTTGGCCACAGCAGTCAGAGCAGAAAAAGAAATAAAAGGAATCCAGATTGGAAAAGAAGTAAAACTCTCACTGTTTGCAGATGACATAATCCTCTACATAGGAAACCCTAAAGACCCCACCAGAAAATTACTAGAGCTAATCAATGAATATAGTAAAGTTGCAGGATTTAAAATCAACACACAGAAATCCCTTGCATTCCTATACACTAATAATGAGAAAACAGAAAGAGAAATTAAGGAAACAATTCCATTCACCATTGCAATGAAAAGAATAAAATACTTAGGAATATATCTACCTAAAGAAACAAAAGACCTATATATAGAAAACTATAAAACACTGGTGAAAGAAATCAAAGAGGACACTAATAGACGGAGAAATATACCGTGTTCATGGATTGGAAGAATCAATATAGTGAAAATGAGTATACTACCCAAAGCAATCTATAGGTTCAATGCAATCCCTATCAAGCTATCAACGGTATTTTTCAGAGAACTAGAAAAAATAATTTCACAATTTGTATGGAAATACAAAAAACCTCGAATAGCCAGAGCAATCTTGAAAAAGAAGAATGGAACTGGAGGAACCAACCTGCCGGACTTCAGTCTCTACTACAAAGCCACAGTCATCAAGACAGTATGGTGCTGGCACAAAGACAGAAATATAGACCAGTAGAACAAAATAGAAAGCCCAGAGTTAAATCCACACACTTATGGACACCTTATCTTTGACAAAGGAGGCAAGAATATACAAGGGAGAAAAGACAATCTCTTTAACAAAGGTGCTGGGAAAACTGGTCAACCACTTGCAAAAGAATGAAACTAGATCACTTTCAAACACCATACACACAAATAAACTCAAAATGGATTAAAGATCTAAACGTAAGACCAGAAACTATAAAACTCCTAGAGGAAATCATAGGCAAAACACTCTCCGAAATAAACCACAGCAAGATCCTTTATGACCCACCTCCCAGAATACTGGAAATAAAATCAAAAATAAATAAATGAGACCTAATTAAAATTAAAAGCTTCTGCACAACAAAGGAAACTATAAGCAAGGTGAAGAGACAGCCTTCAGAATGGGAGAAAATAATAGCAAATGAAGCAGCTGACAAAGAATTAATCTCAAAAATATACAAGCAACTGCTGCAGTTCAATTCCAGGAAAATAAATGACCCAATCAAAAAATGGGCCAAAGAACTAAACAAACATTTCTCCAAAGAAGACATACAGATGGCTAACAAACACATGAAAAGATGCTCAACATCACTCATTATCAGAGAAATGCAAATCAAAACCACATTTCATGCCAGTCAGAATGGCTGTGATCCAAAATAAATGCTGGAGAGAGTGTGGAGAAAAGGGAACCCTCTTACAGTATTGGTGGGAATGCAAACAAGTACAGCCGCTATGGAGAACAGTGTGGAGATTCCTTAAAAAACTGGAAATAGAATTGTCATATGACCCAGCAATCCCACTGCTGGGCATACACACTGAGGAAACCAGAAGGGAAAGAGACACGTGTACCTCAATGTTCATCACAGCACTGTTTATAATAGCCGGAATATGGAAGCAACCTAGATGTCCATCAGCAGATGAATGGATAAGAAAGCGGTGGTACATATACACAATGGAGTATTACTCAGCCATTAAAAAGAATACATTTGAATCAGTTCTAATGAGGTGGATGAAACTGGAGCCTGTTATACACAGTGAAGTAAGCCAGAAAGAAAAACACCAATACAGTATACTAACGCATATATGTGGAATTTAGAAAGATGGTAACAATAACCCTGTATGTGAGACAGCAAAAGAGACACAGATGTATAGAACAGTCTTTTGGACTCTGACTCACTCTGTGGGAGAGGGAGAGGGTGGGATGATATGGGAGAATGGCACTGAAACATGTAAATTATCACATGTGAAATGAATCACCAGTCCAGGTTTGATGCATGATACAGGGTGCATGGGGCTGGTACACTGGCATGACCCAGAGGGATGGGATGGCGAGGGAGGTGGGAAGGGGGTTCAGGATGGGGAACACATGTACACCCATGGCGGATTCATGTTGATGTATGGCAAAACCAATACAACATTGTAAAGCAAAAAAATAAATAAAGCTGAGATTTAAAAAAAAGGAATCTCCATACTGTTCTCCATAGTGACTCTATCAGTTTACATTCCCACATATGTACAATGGACTATTACTCATCTATAAAAAGGATTTGAATCAGTTGAAATGATATGGATGAACCTAGAGCCTGTTATACAGAGTGAAATAAGCCAGAAAGAGAAGAACAAATATCACATATTAATGCATACTTTGACTGTGTGGATCACAATAAACTGTGGAAAATTCTGAAAAAGATGGGAATACCAGACCACCTGACCTGCCTCTTGAGAAACCTATATGCAGGTCAAGAAGCAATAGTTAGAACTGGACATGGAACAACAGACTGGTTCCAAATAGGAAAAGGAGTACGTCAAGGCTGTATATTATCACCCTGCTTATTTAATTTATATGCAGAGTTCATCATGAGAAATGCTGGGCTGGAAGATGCACAAGCTGGAATCAAGATTGCTGGGAGAAATATCAATAACCTCAGATATGCAGATGACACCACCCTTATGGCAGAAAGTGAAGAGGAACTAAAAAGCCTCTTGATGAAAGTGAAAGAGGAGAGTGAAAAAATTGGCTTACAGCTCAACATTCAGAAAACGAAGATCATGGCATCTTGTCCCACCACTTCATGGGAAATAGATGGGGAAACAGTGGAAACAGGGTCAGACTTTATTTTTTTGGCTCCAATATCACTGCAGATGGTGACTGCAGCCATGAAATTAAAAGACACTTACTCCTTGGAAGGAAAGTTATGACCAACCTAGATAGCATATTGAAAAGCAGAGACATTACTTTGCCAACAATGGTCAGTCTAGTCAATGCTATGGTTTTTCCAGTAGTCATGTATGGATGTGAGAGTTGGACTGTGAAGAAAGATGAGCGCTGAAGAATTGATGCTTTTGAACTGTGGTGTTGGAGAAGACTCTTGAGAGTCCCTTGGACTGCAAGGAGATCCAACCAGTCCATTCTAAAGGAGATCAGTCCTGGGTGTTCTTTGGAAGGAATGATGCTAAAGCTGAAACTCCAGTACTTTGGCCACCTCATGCAAAGAGTTGACTCATTAGAAAAGACTCTGATGTTGGGAGGGATTGGGGGCAGGAGGAGAAGGGGACGACAGAGGATGAGATGGCTGGATGGCATCACCGACTCGATGGACATGAGTTTGAGTGAACTCCGGGAGTTGGTGATGGACAGGGAGGCCTGGAGTGCTGCAGTTCATGGGGTCACAAAAAGTCAGATACGACTGAGCGGCTGAAATGAACTGAACTGTTGGAATCTAAAAACGTAACACTGATGAAATTGTTTGCAGGCAGGAATAGAGACATAGACATAGAGAACGAACTTGAGGGCTCAGCATGGGAAGGAGAGGGTGGTAAGAATTGAGAAAGTAGCATTAACATGTATATATATAAACTACCATGTGTAAAACAGATAGCTAGTAGGAAGCTGCTATATAATACAGGGAGCCTAGAACAGTGCTCTGTGACAACATAGAGGGAAGGGATAAGGGGTGAAAGGGTGAGATATGTGTATATACATATGAAATTCACATTGTTCTACTGCAGAGACAAACACAACATTGTAAAGCAATTATCCAAATAAAATAAAAATATTTTTAAAAAATGGACCAGGAGAGGACCTTCTACCTGAGACACAACTAAGAAGGTATCAGAAAACACCACAGAAACTTCTGAGCTTAAAAATTCACTGACTTTCTGTTTATCAAGATGAAAGATAGAATCACTGCAACTATCAACACAACAGCCTCTAAATACTGTGGAGCCAGAGATTAGACTTCAGGGATATTGTAGAAAATCCCTATATCCATATAGTATTGCAAAAAAAAGTACCCAAAAATAAATGAAAAAAGAATTCTGTTTTTATTTCTACATTTTACATTTTGAGTCAGTGCATGCAAAGAGCAGTTCCTAATATACATCAAGGGCTTCCCTGGTAGCTCAGCTGTTAAAGAATCCACCTGCAATGCAGGAGATTCCAGTTCAATCCCTGGGTTGGGAAGATCCCCTGGAGAAGGAATAGGCTACCCACTCCAATATTCTTGGGGTTCCCTGGTAGCTTAGACAGAAAAGAATCTGCCTGCAATGTGGGAGACCTGGGTTCAATCCCTGGGTTGGGAAGATCCCCTGGAGGAGGGCATGGCAACCCAGTCCAGTTTTATTCTTGCCTGGAGAATCCCCATGGTAAAGGAGCCTGGTTGACTACAGTCCATGGGGTCACAAAGAATCAGACACACTGAGTGACTAAGTACATACACATCAAGAACCCTACCTATAAGAGCTTAAGAGAAATGTAATGTTTATTTTCTGGGCCTTACAGACTCTAGAAGCTGTCAAGCATGGATGCAAAATGGCAATCAACTTAGGAAGCATGCAGCATACTACAGTTTCAAGGAAGTGATCTTCTCTCTATAGCCTCTATTTTTCTCCTTCATGATTTCCCTTCTCTGCATAGCTCTGGAGTTAGGTAAAATATACCCCATATTTTCCTTACCTCTTTTTCATAGTAGCACACTCAATAAAGATATATTTTAATATCATCTATAGAAAAAAACTCCCACCTTGGAGACTTATCCGCCTGCAAGAGATTAATTGTACAAAAATTAAATTAATTCTCCACTCTCAGGAAACAGCTGGGCTCTCTAGCAAATATTCTGTGTTTAATAATACCTATGTCTGAAAACATATTAAAAAATTGACATATACTATTTACTGAGCTTTAATTATGAAATTATGGTAATATAAAAATTATTACCATTTTACAGATGAGGATACAGAAGTATAGAAACTTTAAACAGCTTGCCTAAGAATATGCACCAACCAAGCATAATATGCACTATCATAGTCCAGTTTTCATTTCTGTGCATGAAATGGTCATCAACAGTGTTTTCTGCTGCTGCTGCTGCTGCTGCTAAGTCACTTCAGTCATGTCCAACTCTGTGAAACCCCATAGATGGCAGCCCACCAGGCTCCACCATCCCTGGGATTCTCCAGGCAAGAACACTGGAGTGGGTTGCCATTTCCTTCTCCAATGCGTGAAAGTGAAAGGTGAAAGTGAAGTCGCTCAGTCGTGTCCGACTCTTAGCGACCCCATGGACTGCAACCTACCAGGCTCCCTGTCCATGGGATTTTCCAGGCAAGAGTACTGGAGTGGGGTGCCATTGCCTTCTCCCAGTGTTTTCTACCTAAACATTTTGTCTAAAGTTGGTGATATCTTTAAATTCCTTGAAAGTGAAAGTGAAAGTCTCTCAGTCGTGTCTGATTCTTTGTGACCCCATGGACTATACAGTCCATGGAATTCTCCAGGCCAGAATACTGGAGTGGATTGCCATGCCCTACTCCATTGGATCTCCCCAACCCAGGGTTTAAACCCAGGTCTCCCACATTGCAGATGGACTCTACCAGCTGAGCCACAAGGCAAGCCCAAGAATACGGGAATGGGGTGGGTAGCCTATCCCTTCTCCAGCGATCTTCCTGACCCAGGAATCAAGCCAGAGTCTCTGGCATTGCAGGTGGATTCATTACCAACTGAGCTATCAGGGAAGCATTTAAATTCTTTAATATGTATTAAATATAGTTTGTGTTTCTTACAGAATTTAGAACTTTGTTTTATACTGAAACTACCTGCTGTGATTAAACGTTCCTTGCTGCAAGCAGTGATAAATGAAAAATGGAGTGGGAAGGTGGGGGGCTGAAGAGCACAGGATATTATTTATTTTTAATCCAAGCAATATTAAGATATATGATTAATTTTTAATACTTAAAAAATATGTATTTATCTATTTTTGGCTGTGCTGGGTCTTCAGTGCTGCACGCGGGCTTTCCCTAGTTGCAGTGAGTAGGATCTCCACTTTAGTTGTGGTGCTCAGGCTTCTCATTGCAGTGGCTTCTCTCGTTGTGGAGCACAGGCTCTAGGCACCCAGGCTTCAGTAGTTACAGCATGTGGGTTCAGTAGCTGCAGCTCATGGGCTCTGGAGCACAGGCTCAACAGTTTCAGCTCATAGGCTTAGTTGCTTCCTGGACTGGGAATTGAACTTGTGTCCCCTTTATTGACAGGTGGATACTTAACCCCTGGACCTTAAGATATATTGCTAATTTGATAAATTTAAAACTTTGTTTATCATCTGCCAGGCTATGTGGAGAATAGTAAGCAAGTTGGTCAATGCTTTTGTGTGCATTGTAACAAATATATGTTAATTCATTTACCTACATGAGGGTTTATTTTCCTAGTGAAATAGTCACCATGAAAGAAAATAGTTCAGAAATGACATATCCATCCTTCTCTGCCATTTTTAGCATATGATTGTTTCCCCTCACAGTTGTAATTTGGCTGCTCCCCTTCTGGTCAACCCATCTGTCCTCCAGGCAGGTAGCCAGGAGGAGGGCAAATGAGAAAGATCAGAGTATACAGACAGAAGTCAGCCAACTGGCCTCTCTTAATGTCTCAACGAAACCCTACCCAGCACTGGACTGCATGTCATGGTCACACACTACATGGGAAATCATGATCAGTGAGGAAACAATGAGGGAGCTTATTGTTCCCTAACAATAGAAGAGTGTTAGTTTAGGATAGAAGATTTTCAGTCAAATAATAGCAGAAATGATTGTCCTAAAATGTTAAGTAGCTAGCCTTCTAGGACCTTGAAAAACTGAACATTTTAACTGGTTACTTTTCTGCTCTATAAATATCAAGTTTCTTATAATAAGGAAAAAGGAAGAATGGATTTTTTTAGAAGGCTCATAGTACTGCCTTTAAAGCTCTTCTAGTATTGTGATGACCCCAAAGCATGGTTGTTAGTTTAGAATTAGTATTTCTCTAGTCAGATAGAGAACTTTAAAAAAATATATTGTGATGTAGGGGACAAAAGTGCATCTGCCACAGTTTAACAGTGACAAAAAAAGAATATTCCAGATCACATCTGAACAGGGATAGCAAATCCTCAGTGAAATAATCTAAAAGTTTATATCATGACTTTCTATTCATCATTTAAGTCTTTGTTGTTGTTGTTCAGTAGTTAAGCCATGTCTGATTCTTTGCAACCCCATGGACTGCAGCATGCCAGGTTCCTCTGTCCTCCACTATTTCCTGGAGTTTGCTCAAATTCATGTTCATTGAGTCAGCAGTGATGCTATTTAATCATCTCATCCTCTGCTGTTCTCTTCTTCTGCCTTCAATCTTTTTCCAGCATCGAGGCCTTTTCTAATGAATTGGCTCTTTGTATCAAGTGGCCAAAGTATTGGAGCTTTAGCTTCAGCATCAGTCCTTGCAATGAACATTCAAGATTGAACTTGAACTGGTTCTAACTGTTGCTTCCTGACCCACATACAATTTTCTCAGGAGAAAGATGAGGTGTCTAGCATTCCCATCTCTTTAAGAATTTTCCATGGTTTGTTGTGAATCACACAATCAAAGACATTAGTGTAGTGAATGAATCAGAAATAAACATTTTTCTGGAATTCCCTTGCTTTCTCGTGATCCAGTGAATGTAGACAACTTGATCTCTGGTTCCTCTGCCTCTTCAAAACCCAGCTTGTACATCTGGAAGTTCTCAGTTCATGTACTGTTGAAATATAGCTTGAAGGATTTTGAGTAAGACCTTGCTACCATATGAAATGAGTGCAATTATATGGTAGTTTGAACATTCTTTGGCATTGCCATTATTTGGAATTGAGATGAAAACTAACCTTTTCCAAGCCCGTGGCCACAGCTAAGTTTTCCAAATTTGCTGACATATTGAGTACAGGACTTTAAACAGCATCATCTCTTAGGATTTTAGTTACCTCTGCTAGAATTCTGTCACCTTCACTAGCTTTGGTCATGGTAATGCTTCCTAAGGCCCATTTGACTTCACACTCTAGGATGTTCTGCTCTAGGTGAGTGATCACATGATTATGGTTATTTGGATAGTAAGACTTTTCTTGTATAGTTCTTCTGTGCATTCTTGCCAACCTCTTCTTAACCTATTCTGTGTCTTTTGGGTCCTTACTGTTTCTATCCTTTATCATGCCCATTATTGCATGAAATATTCCCTTGATATTTCCAATTTTCTTGATCTCTTGTCTTTTCCATTCAATTTTTTCCTCTATTTCTTTGCATTGTTCATTTCAGAAAGCCTTCTTATCTCTCCTTGCTCTTCTCTGAAACTCTGCATGCAGCTGGGTATATTTTTCCCCTTGTCCCTTGCCTTTTACTTCTCTTCTTTCCTCAACTATTTGTAAAACCCCCTCAGACAACCACTTTGCCTTCTTGCACGTCTTTTTCTTTGGGTTGATTTTGGTGACTACCTCCTGTACAAATGTTGCAAACCGCTATCAGTCATTATGTCTACCAGATCTAATCCCTTGAATCTATTTGTCACCTCTTCTGTATAATCACACAAACACACAAATTTTGTAATAAGGAGTTCATGATCTGAACCAAAGTCAACTCCAGGTCTTTTTTTTTTTTTTTTTCCCCGCTGACTGTATAGGTCTTCTATACCTTTGCATGCAAAGAACATAATCAATCTGATTTCAGTACTGACCATTTGGTGGATTTAAATATATCCTAAGGCAAAAATACTGACAGAATGTGGCAAAAGAATGGAATATACCACTGAAGAACAGGTTGCAATTAGCAGTGAATAAGCATGCTGAATAAGGTGATATGCTATGTCCAGAGTGTATCTATCATCCCTGGTGGCTCAGTGGTAAAGAATCTGCCTGCCAGTTCAGTCTCTGGGTGGGAAGATCCCCTGGAGAAGGAAATAGCAACCCACTTCAGTATTCTTGTCTGGGAAATCCCATGGACAGAGGAATCTGGTGAGCTCCAGTCCATGTGTTTGTAAAAGAGTTGAACACAACAACTAAAGAACAAGAAAGGAAGACTGATGGAAAATACTTGGATTAAAATTGAAATAATAAAAAAGAAACTGAAAGATAACACCAGAAATGCTGGTATTTAAATATAACAGACTAAAAGATCTCTTAAAAAACTGGAAATAGAACTGCCTTATGATCCAGCAATCCCACTGCTGGGCATACACACTGAGGAAACCAGAAGGGAAAGAGACATGTGTACCCCAATGTTCATCGCAGCACTGTTTATAATAGCCAGGACATGGAAGCAACCTAGATGTCCATCAGCAGATGAATGGATAAGAAATCAATGGTACATATACACAATGGAGTATTACTCAGCCATTAAAAAGAATACATTTGAATCAGTTCTAATGAGGTGGATGAAACTGGAGCCTATTATACAGAGTGAAGTAAGCCAGAAAGAAAAACACCAATACAGAATACTAATGCATATATGTGGAATTTAGAAAGATGGTAACAATAACCCTGTGTACGAGACAGCAAAGGAGACACTGATGTATAGAACAGTCTTATGGACTCTGTGGGAGAGGGAGAGGGTGGGAAGATTTGGGAGAATAGCATTGAAACATGTATAATATCATGTATGAAACGAGTTGCCAGTCCAGGTTCAATGCACGATACTGGATGCTTGGGGCTGGTGTACTGGGACGACCCAGAGGGATGGTATGGGGAGGGAGGAGGGTTCAGGATGGGGAACACATGTATACCTGTGGCGGATTCATTTTGATATTTGGCAAAACTAATAGAATATTGTAAAGTTTAAAAATAAAATAAAATTTAAAAAAAAATATAACAGACTAAAAGACTCACAGAGTTGTCCAATGATTTTACTTATTGCCCATTAAATTGTTTCAGAAGTAGGATATAAATAGTAGTAGATCACTTGTAGATGATCTAATATTTAAATTTATAAGAAGTAGATGAGTTAGTGATGGATTTTTATAAACTTTTATCAGTAGAAGTGTCAAAATTGAAGAAAACTAAATGAGGACAGGAAAAGTGATTGCTTGGAATTTTAGACTATCATTCTAGGTTGTCACATTAACAACAACAAAGAATCAGTTATAATGAGGTGGATGAAACTGGAGCCAATTATACAGAATGAAGTAAGCCAGAAAGAAAAACACCAATATAGTATACTAATGCATATATATGGAATTTAGAAAGATGGTAACAATAACCCTGTATGCAAGACAGCAAAAGTGACAAAGATGTATAGAACAGTCTTTTAGACTCTGTGGGAGAGGGCGAGGGTGGGATAATTTGGGAGAATGGCATTGAAACATCTATAATATCATATAAGAAATGAGTCGCCAGTCCAGGTTCGATGCAGGATACAGGATGCTTGGGGCTGGTGCACTGGGATGACCCAGAGGGATGGTATGGGGAGGGAGGAGGGAGGGGGGTTCAGGATGGGGAACATGTGTATACACGTGGCGGATTCATGTTGATGTATGGCAAAACCAATACAATATTGTAAAGTAATTAACCTCCAATTAAAATAAATAAATTTATTAAAAAAAAGAAGACCAAACATTTTTAAACATGTGCCCAAGATTTGACATTCAAGAGAGTTCAAGTGAACATTACTCATCTTAATCATTAATTAAGTTACTTTAAATAAAAATGAAGAGGCAGATTTTATTTCATTAGAAGTCAGAATATTCGTATGTTATAATTTTCCAGATTTAAATAGGGTGGCTCAGGTGGTAAAGAATCTGCCTGCAATGTGGGAGACCTGGGTTCAGTCCCTGAGTCAGAAAGATCTCCTGGAAGAGGGCATGGCCACTCTCTACAGTATTCTTGCCTGGAGAATCCCCATAGACAGAGGAGCCTGGAGGGCTGCAGTCCATGGGGTTGTAAAGAGTTGGACACAACTGAGTGACTAAGCACAGTACTAAAAAGTAATGAGCTAGATCTATCTTTTTATCTTTTATAAGTTGTGGGCATTGGACTAGATGACCTTGAAGATTATTTTTATAACTATAAGTTTTTAGGAAATAATGTATCATATATATTAATAAAATACATTTGTGAATGTCAGAAAAATGTAATAATTGCTAGAAAAGATTTTTATTAAATTTATAAACTATTACTGATTTTCAATAATGAAACAGCATTTTAAAGATTAGACAGTGTTTTCAAATTTTCCACTGTTCTTCCATAAAACACATCTTGATTCTTCTAATTTCTTCTTTACCATTCCTACCAGGTTCTCACAATTTATCAATTGAACTTGACATAATCGAATCAACTTTTATATTTTAACCACAGTGTATGACTCCATACTTTTGTCAAAGTCATGCTACTACCTTGATGAAAAACTGTTGATTGCCTCCCATTGTCCTGGGCATACAAATATATATTTTACAAGCATTTGTACAAGACCCTATGTTTGTCCCTGTGGTATATGGCATGTCCCTGTGTATCTTCTGTCATTTATCCTTTGCACTCTCAGTCGCTGTGGCCTACTTTCAGTTTCCTATGTGAAAAAAACTCTTATCTCTTGTGCAATCTCCTCTATCTTCAAAAGCCACTCTACACCCACTACTACTACTACTACTACTACTACTAAGTCGTTCAGTCGTGTCCGACTCTGTGCAACCCCATAGACGGCAGCCCACCAGGCTCCCCCATCCCTGGGTTTCTCCAGGCAAGAATACTGGAGTGGGTTGCCATTTTCTTCTCCAATACACCCACTATCATCTGTCAAATCTTTACCCTACAAAAGTCCCAAAGAGGTACTTCTGAAATCCAATTTAAATTATTTACTTCTTATATTTTCTCTCATAAATCTGTTTTTCTTTTAGGAACATTTTGCATTAAAAATTTTTACATATGTATATATATGTAATTCATATGGTAGGGACTTTGGTATAACAAATGCTGGCACAGTACTTGTTTTTAATTTAGTTATTTTTTATTGAAGGATAATTGCTTTACAGAATTTTGTTGTTTTCTGTCAAACCTGAACATGAATCAGTCATAGATATACATATATCCCCTCCCTTTTGAAACTCCCTCCCATCTCCCTCCCCATGCCATCCCTCTAGGTTGATACAGCGCCCCTGTTTGAGTTTCCTGAGCCATACAGCAAATTCCTACTGGCTATTTATTTTACATATGATAATATAAGTTTCCATGTGACTCTTTCCATACATCTCACCCTCTCCTCCCCTCTCCCCATGTCTGTAAGTCTATTCTCTATGTCTATTTCTCCACTGATGCCCTGTAAATGAATTCTTCAGTACCATTTTTCTAGATTCTGTATATTTGTGTTAGAATACGGTATTTGTCTTTCTCTTTCTGACTCACTTCACTATGTATAATAAGTTCTAGTTTCATCCACCTCATTAGAACTGACTCAAATGTGTTCTTTTGGAGTAATATTGAGTAATATTCCATTATGTATATATGCCACAACTTCTTTATCCATTCATCTGTGAATGGACATCTAGGTTGCTTCCATGTTCTAGCTATTGTAAATAGTGCTGCAATGAACAATGTGATACCTGTGTCTCTTTCAATTTTGGTTTCCTCAGGTTATATGCCCAGGAGTGGGATTTCTGGGTCATATGGTGGCTTTATTCCTAGTTTTTAAAGGAATCTCTATACTGTCTTCCATAGTGGCTGTATCAGTTTACATTCCCATCAACAGTGCAAGAGTGTTTCCTTTTCTCCACACCCTCTCCAGCATTTACTGTTTATACACTTTTCTGACCGGTGTGAAGTGATAGCTCATTGTACTTTTGATTTGCATCTCTCTAATAATGAGTGATGTTTAGCATCTCTTTATGTGTTTGTTAGCCATCTGTATGTCTTCTTTGGAGAAATGTCTGTATAGGTCTTTTCCCCACTTTTTGATTGGGTTGTTTGTTTTTCTGGTATTGAATTCTATGAGCTGCTTATATATTTTGGAAATTAATCCTTTGTCAGTTGTTTCATTTGCTATTATTTTCTCCCATTCTGAAGGTTTTCTTTTCATCTTGCTTATAGTTTCCTTTGCTATGCAAAAGCTTTTAAGTTTAATCAGGTCCCACTTGTTAACTTTTGTTTTTATTTCTGTTACTCTAGGAGGTAGGTCATAGAGGATCTTTCTTTGATTTATGTCATCGAGTGTTCTGCCTATGTTTTCCTCTAAGAGTTTTATAGTTTCTGTTCTTAAACTTAGGTCTTTAATCCATTTTGAGTTTATCTTTGTGTATGGTGTTAGGAAGTGTTCTAATTTCACTCTTTTACACGTAGCTGTCCAGTTTTTGCAGCACCATTTACTGAAGAGGCTGTCTTTGCCCCACTGTATATTCTTGCCTCCTTTGTCAAAAATAAGGTACCCATACGTGATGGGTTTATTTCTGGGCTTTCTATCTTGTTCCATTGATCTATATTTCTGTTTTTGTGCCAGTACCATACTGTCTTGATGACTATAGGTTTGTAGTATGACCTGAAGTCAGGAAGGTTGATTCCTCCAGCTCCAGTCTTCTTTGTCAAGACTGCTTTGGCTATTCAGAATTTTTTGTGTTTCCACATGAATTGTGAAATTTTTTGTTCTAGTTCTGTGAAAAATGCCATTGGTAATTTGATAGGGATTGCATTGAATCTACAGAGACGGCGATGGCACCCCACTCCAGTACTCTTGCCTGGAAAACCCCATGGATGGAGGAGCCTGGTTGGCTGCAGTCCATGGGGTCGCTAAGAATCGGACACGACTGAGCGACTTCACTTTGACTTTTCACTTTCATGCATTGGAGAAGGAAATGGCAACCCACTCTAGTGTTCTTGCCTGGAGAATCCCAGGGATGGGGGAGCCTGGTGGGCTGCCGTCTATGGGGTCAGACAGAGTCGGACATGACTGAAGTGACTTAGCAGCAGCAGCATTGAATCTGTTGGAGAAGGCAGTGGCACCCCACTCCAGTACTCTTGCATGGAAAATCCCATGGATGGAGGAGCCTGGTGGGCTGCAGTCCATGTGGTCGCTAAGAGTCAGACACGACTGAGTAACTTCACTTTCACTTTTCACTTTCATGCATTGGAGAAGGAAATGGCAACCCACTTCAGTGTTCTTGCCTGGAGAATCCCAGGGACGGGGGAGCCTGGTGGGCTGCAGTCTATGGGGTCGCACAGAGTCGGACATAACTGAAGTGACTTAGCAGCAGCAGCAGCATTGAATCTGTAGATTGCATTTGGTAATATAGTCATTTTCACAATATTGATTCTTCCTACCCAGGAACATGGACTATCTCTCCATATGTTTATGTCACCTTTGATTTCTTTCATCGGTGTCTTATAATTTTCTGTTTACAGTTCTTTCATCTCCTTAGGTAAGTTTATTCCTAGATATTTAATTCTTTTTGTTGCAATAGTGAATGGGATTGATTCCTTAATTGCTCTTTCTGATGTTTCATTGTTAGTATATAGAAATGCAAGTGATTTATGTGTATTGATTTTGTATCCTGCAACTTGACTAAATTCACTGATTAGCTCTAGTAATTTTCTGATACTATCTTTAGGGCTTTCTATGTACAGTATCATGTCATCTGCAAACAGTGAGAGCTTTACTTCTTTTCCAATCTGGATTCCTTTTATTTCTTTTTCTTCTCTGATTGCTGTAGTTAGGACTTCCAGAACTATGTTGAATAACAGTGGGGAAAGTGGACATCCTTGTCTTGTTCCTGATCTCAGGGGGAATGCTTTCAGTTTTTCACCATTGAGAATAATGTTTGCTGTAGTCTTATCATATATAGCTTTTACTATGTTGAGGTAGATTCCCTCTATGCCCATTTTTTGAAGAGTTTTTAATCATACATAGGTGTTGAATTTTGTCAAAGGCTTTTTCTGCATCTATTGAGATGATCATATGGTTTTTATCTTTCAATTTGTTAATATGGTGTATCACATTGATTGATTTCTGTATATTGAAGAATTCTTGCATCCTTGGAATAAATCCAACTTGATCATGGCATATGAGCTTTTTGATGTGTTGTTGAATTCTATTTGCTAAAATTTTGTTGAGGATTTTTGCATCTATGTTCATCAGTGATATCGGCCTGTAGTTTTTTTTTGTGTGTGTGTGTTGTCTTTGTCTGATTTTGGTATCAGGGTGATGGTCGTATCATAGAATGAATTTGGAAGTGTTCCTTCCTCTGCAATTTTTTGAGAGTTTTAGAAAGATAGGCATTAGCTCTTCTCTAAATGTTTGATATAATTCTCCTGTGAAACAATCTGGTCCTGGGTTTTTGTTTTTTGGGAGATTTTTGATCACAGCTTCAATTTCAGTGCTTGTAATTCGGTTGTTCATAATTTCTATTTCTTCTTGGTTCAGTCTTGGAAGATTGAACTTTTCTAAGAATCTGTCCATTTCTTCCAGGTTATCTATTTTATTGCCATATAGTTGTTTATAATAGTCTCTTATAATCCTTTGTATTTCTGCATTGTGTATTGTAATCTCTCCTTTTTCATTTCTAATTTTGTTGATTTGATTCTCTTTTTTTCTTGATGAGTCTGGCTAAGGGTTTGTCAATTTTGTTTATCTTCTCAAAGAGCAAGCTTTTAGTTTTATTAATCTTTACTATTGTTTCATTTCTTTTTCATTTATTTCTGCTCGGATCTTTATGATTTCTTTTCTCCTATTAATTTTGTTTTTTTTTCTTCTTTTTTTCCAGTTGTTTTAGGTGTAAAATTAGGTTGTCTATTCGATGTTTTCCTTGTTTCTTGAGGTAGGATTGTATTGCTATAAACTTCCCTCTTAGAACTGCTTTTGCTGCATCCCATAGGTTTTGAGTTGTGTTCTCATTGTCATTTGTTTCTAGATTTTTTTGATTTTCCTTTTGATTTCTTCAGTAACCTGTTGGTTTTTTAGAAATGTGTTGTTTAATTTCCATGTGCTTGTGTTTCTTACAGTTTTTTTTTCCTTGTAATTGATATCTAGTTTCATAGTGTTGTGGTCAGAGAAAGTGCTTGATACGATTTCAATTTTATTAAATTTACTGAGGCTTGATTTGTGACCCGATATGGTCTATCCTGGAGAATGTTCCATGTGCACTTGAAAAGAAGGTGTATTCTGCATTTGGATGGAATGTCCTGAAGATATAAGTGAGATCCATCTCATCTAAGACTTGTGTTTCCTGATTAATTTTCTGTTTTGATGATCTGTCCATTGGTGTGAGTGGGGTGTTAAAGTCTCCTACTATTATTGTGTTACTGTCAATTTCTCCTTTTATGTCTGTTAGTGTTTGTCTTATGTATTGAGGTGCTCCTATGTTGGGTGCATAGATATTTATAATTGTTGTGTCTTCCTCTTGGATTGATCCCTTGATCATTATGTAGTGTCCTTCCTTATCTCTTGTAATCTTCTTTAAGGTCTATTTTGTCTGATATGAGGATTGTTACTCCAGTTTTCTTTTGCTTCCCATTTGCATGGAATATATTTTTCCATCCTTTCATTTTTCAGTCTATATGTGTCTTGAGGTCTGAAGTGAGTTTCTTGTAGACAGCGTATATATGGATCTTGTTTTTGTATCCATTTTGGTTGGAGCATTTAATCCATTTACATTTAAAGTAATTATTGATATATATGTTCCTATTGCTATTTTCTAATTGTTTGGGTTGATTTTGTAGATCTTTATTCTTCTGTTGTATTTCTTGACTATACAAATCCGTTTAACATTTGTTGTAAAGCTGGTTTGGTGTACTGAATTCTCTTAACTTTTGCTTGTCTGAAAAGCTTTTTATTTCTCCATAAATTTTGAATGAGATCCTTGCTGGGTACAGTAATCTTGGTTGTAGATTTTTCCCTTTCAGTATTTTAAATATATCCTGCCATTCCCTTCTGGTCTACAGAGTTTCTGCTGAAAGATTAGTTGTTAAGTGTATGGGTTTTACCTTGTATGTTACTTGTCATTTCTCCCTTGCTGCTTTAAATATTCTTTATTTGTGTTTAGTCTTTGTTAATTTGATTAGTATGTGTCTTTGTGTGTTTCCAGTTGGTTTATCCTGTATGGGACTCTGTGCCTCTTGGACTTGATTGGCTATTTCCTTTTCCATGTTGGGGAAATTTTCAACTATAATCTCTTCAAACTTTTTCTCATACCCTTTCTTTTTCTCTTCTTCTTCTGGGACCCCTATAATTTGAATGTTGGGTCATTTGATATTCTCCCAGAGGTCTCCGAGACTGTCCTCAGCTCTTTTCATTCTTTTTACTTTATTCTGCTCTTCAGAAGTTATTTCCACCATTTTATCTTCCAGCTCACTGATTCATTCTTCTGCCTCAGATATTTTGCTATTGATTCATTCTAGAGTGGTTTTAATTTTAGTAATTGTATTGTTTGTATGCTTATTCTTTAATTCTTCTAGGTCTTTGTTAATTGATTCTTGCATTTTCTCCATTTTCGTTTTCAAGGTTTTTGATCATCTTTATTATCATTATTCTGAATTCTTTTTCAGGTAATTTTCCTATTTCCTCTTCATTTATTTGGACTTCTGTGTTTCTAGTTTGTTCCGTCATTTGTGCAGTATTTCTCTGCCTTTTCAAAAATTTTTTTTTGTTTTAAGTTATTGTTTTTGAGGTCTCCTTTTCCCAGGCTTCAAAGAAAGTTGTATTCTTTCCTTGAAGAAGGTTGAATTATTTCTTCCTTTTGGTTTCTGCCCTCCTAAGCTTGGTCCAGTGGTTTGTGTGAGCTTTGTATCAGTGAGATTTGTGCTGAGCTTTTGTTTGTTTGTTTGTTTTTCTGCCGATGGGCAAGGTTGAGTGAGGTGGTACTCCTCTCTGCTGATGATTGGCTTTGTGTTTTTGCTTTGTTTGTTGTTTAGATGAGGTGTCCTGCACAGGGTGCTACTGGTGGTTGGGTGATGCCAGATCTGGTATTCAAGTGGTTTCCTTCATGTGAGTTCTCACTATTTGATACTCCCTAGGGTTAGTTCTCTGGTAGTCTAGGGTCTTTTGAGTCAGTGCTCCCACTCCAAAGGCACAGGGTTTGATCTCTGGTTAGGAACAAAGATTTCACATGTGGTTTGTTATGGCATTAAATGAGATTAAAACAAATATAGAAAAACAGGAAACCAAAGATGAACTCCAGCCAAAGGCAGTTACAAAATAGGGCAAATAATAATTTAAATAATGGAATATATACATATACACCCATGAGCAAAGTGAAAACAATCCAACAAAAATAAAGTACAGTAGATTGATTCAGCTAACAAAGGAAATCAAAAATTATATTTACCAGTTAAGAACAAAACTAATTTAAGCACAAACTGGAAAACAAAACTAAAGCAAGGTGCCAAGTGGAGAATAAAGCAATGAAAACAAAACTAACACATATGTTGAGAGGAAAGAAAAGAAAGAAAGAATAGATACGCAAAGTTAAATAGAGGTAGATGAAGAAGATTTTTATACATTAAAGATTAACTGCAAGGAGAAAGGAACAGTAGGAAAGGCAAATAAATGAATAAATGTAGAAAAAATACGATAGGTTTAAAAAAATTAAAATTATAAAAAAGAGAAAAAAATGGAAGAAGTAAGAAAAAAGGGGGAAAAGAAAAGAAAACTCCACAAAACTGCAAAAGCACAATGTAGAGGCAGAGGTTTATAACAATGGAAAGTATGACAGAATATACACATATTCATATACACCCATAAGCAAAATCAAAACAGTCCAACAAAAATTAAGTACAATTGATTGACCCAGTGAACAAAGGAAAGAAAAAATTATATCTACCAGAACAAAACTAATTAAAGCACAAATTGGAAAACAAAACTAAAGCAAGGTGGCACAGTACTTTTATTCAACCAATCTTTCAAGCTATGAGAGAACAGAATAGTTTTTGTTTTTACTTATTTATTTTATTTTATTTTTTTACTTATAAATAGCAGAGATTTGTTTTTCACAGTTCTGGAGGCCAGTAAGTCAAGATCAAGGGAATAGTTCATAGCTGATGCCTGGTCACTGTGTCCTCAAGTGATGGATGGAGTTAGGGATCTCTCTGGAGGTACTTTTCTAAGTCACTAATTCCATTCATGAGGGCCCCACCCTCATGGTCTAAGCATCACTCAAAGAAAGTGAAAGTGAAATCTCTCAGTCGTGTCTGACTCTTTGCAATCCCATGGACTGTAGCCTACCAGGCTTCTCTGTCCATGGGATTTTCCAGGCCAGAGTACAGGAGTGGGTTGCCATTTCCTTCTCCAGGGGATCTTCCCCACCCAGGGATCGAACCCAGGTCTCCCGCATTGCGGGCAGATTCTTTACCTTCTGAGCCACCAGGGAATCCCAAGCATCACCCAAAGGCCTACCACATCCCAATATTATCCTCCTGGGCTTTAGGTTTTTGACATATTAATTTGGGGTGAGAGGGAAAGAAATATTAAGGCTACAGTACACATATGTCTATACGGGCATTGATATTGCTAGGGATTTAGGATAACTGTGTGGCCGGCAGAGTACATACCGATTCTGACAGAGCAGAAGGGGTCCACACTCTGTTGAAGGTGTGCACACTTGAGTAATTATGCAAGTGTCCACCATGATAGAATTCAAGTCAAAAACTTCAGCCATACTGGAAGTGGAGTCAGAAGATCTTTGGGACTGAGACTGTACATGGAGTTTTAGAGAGGTATAAAAAAAGAGAGAGAAACAGGACAGTAACCAAACAGCTATGTATAAACTCACTTCAAGTGTGAGTTCAGCAGTGGGAAACATCAAGGAGTATAGGGGGAACCACAGATGGAATGCTTAAAGGAAAGGGTCCATATTTTAGCTGTTGCACAAGGCAAAGGAGGCCCTGTTATAATCTTAAACCTACTCACATCAAAGACATTGGTACAGAAGATGGATTCTGTCTTCAAAGTGTTACCAATAAAGTTTCTTGGCCTCCTGTAATCAATAGAAATTGATCAGAGGCCTGACATTCAGGGAATTCAGGCAAGACTTTATTGGGTCTCCCACTGCATCAGGGCAATAAAAACAAGTAACAGATTCCTTATCTTGTCCCTGAGCAGGGACAAGCTTGTTCCTCATATGGAGTGAGAGAAGGGGTCCAGGGGACAGGCAGGAGGGGTGACTTAGGTGGTCTGTCCACTCCTTTAGTGGTGTTGAGCACAGGGGACATGCATAGCACCTTCTTTTTACTCCCACCCTCCTGCTTTATGCTCTTGGTTATTCTGAAGTGGCAGTTGGGTTTTTGATCTTTTTGTATCTCGTTGTCCATGGTTTGCCCCAACTTCACTTGCACACATTTTTAGTCCCTTTGTATTTTCTTGTTCTAGGAGATCTTTGTTCAGGTGTGAGCACTGCAGCAAAGGGTCTCAAGTCTTAGGTCCCAGCCTGTCTAAAGACAGCCAAAAGGGCCATGCTCAGAGAGTCAGAAACTGAGGAGTTCACTTTGGATTAATGACACAAATGAAGTAGGCCCATTAAACAACATCCAGAAGTTCAAGTTTATCCATTAAAATTTAGTTATTTTCTAGAATGAAATTCACTCCTCCTTGAAGAAGATCACAGAAAACATAATGCATCCACCACTATGACTATATTTGTATTAATAATAAGTTCAATAAAAAGTTAATACAGCCCCACTTCTTTGTGAATAAGTTGGTCCCACACACCAACTGATGGGGCCTGAGTACCTACCTGGCTATCAATCTCATTTGATCTATTCTCATTACCCCAGTGGAGCCTTGGGTCCCCTTTGATGTAGCAGGTAAAATTGAATTTCTTGTAGACACTGGAGCTACCTGATCTGCTCTGACTTGGCCAGTCAGCCCCTCTCCCTCTGCGGACTATACTGTGGTAGGAGTTGGTGGACAGCCATAGGGAGGGTGACTTACATCTCTCCTTGGCTTCCCAGGTGGCAGAGTGGTAAAGAATCTGGCTGGAATGCAGGAGACACAGGAAACTCAGGTTCGATCCTTGGGTTGGGAAGATCCCCTGGAGAAAGAAATGGCAACCCACTTCAGTATTCTTGCCTGGAAGAGTCCATAGACAGAGGAGTCTGGTGGGCTAGAGTCCAAGGCAGGGCAAAGAGTTGGCCACAACTGAGCAACCGAGCACAGCCCAGTATAAATTAGAACTCTGGATTCCTGGGTGAGGGGGATCATTAACTGGAAATGGATATGAGAAATTGAGATCACAATGATGGTGTCTTTTTTTGTTATTGTTAATTTGGATGTTGTTTATATGGGTATATTCATTGTCAAAATTAATCAAGCATTACAGTTAAAAATCCATGAATTAAATTTATGTAAATTATGAATAAATTAATAAATGACGGGATCAATTTCCTTGGTTTGTAAATAATATGTAGACATAATTTTGTATAACTGTTGCTCATAGATTAGAAAAATAGCTAACATTATAATAATTCATGCAATAGTAGCCAAGATTTCTTTGGATTTTTTAAATTATGATATACTAAGTGTACACAGTTCTCCAATAATTCAAAATCCCAACTTAGCATTTCTTTCCTTTAATATGTCTTCTAATTTGGAGCATAATCACCATCTTCACCCTTTGGTTTGAATGTAAGAAGCATGAAGGTGTGGCAATAAATATATTATGGATCAGTAACTCAGTGATGCTCACTCCTGCTGCCTTCCAGATCACTGAACTAGTCAGCATCAAATTCACAATAAATCGCCTTCTATTCTCTACCTCATTTCTCATTCTTCAGGCTCCACCTCATAGATAACAGCAGTAGAAACTAAACCTAGTCCAACCTGACACATATATGGAATATACAGAGTATATAAGCATGTCATTTTCAAAGGAGACCACTCGATGGTTAAAATCCTCCAGTTTAAAAAGGAGAGGAAAAAAAAAAAAAACAAACCACTGAATTCTCTCTTTATAAAAGCAGCAGCAGGATGGTTGTTCAGATTCAAGTAAAGGCCTTTCAGAATAAACCAAGCAATTTTGATTTGCTATTTTACCTTTGACTGAGAAACTTTACGGCTTGCTTTATGTAAACAGAAATACTAGGTTTTATGTCTAAAGAGATATTCAATAAGTATGTCACATAACAGAATTTGTCTTTTCAATTATACTTTGCAGTTTCATATCAAATGTCTAATCTATATGTAGGCTATTTTTGATAATTTTGGTTTTAATGCAAAAAGACTATAAAGGATGAAAAAGTGTTTAATCATCCCATCTCTGTCTCACAAGTGCAAAAGCATTATAATGCTTTTGGTGAAATTACAATGATGTGCATATATTTATAAATCTTTTATTTTGACACAAATCTGTTGGGGGATAAATTTCCAGGGTAAGCATGAATGATTTTAATTTCATGACACACTACTTTTCAAGAATCAAAATGTATTTAGAAGTTCTTGGATTTTACAATTTCGCATTCTTTGTTTTATAGATTAAAGAGCTTTGTAAATTAAAGATTATTTATATCAAAGCCTTGATTTTATAGGGAACTGGAAACAGTATCCCAGAGTGGTGAAGTAAACCACTAGTTCACAGCTAGTTAAATAGAGTAAAACAGAGCTCAGAAAGCACGTTCCATTAACATACATCTCTGAGACTGAACATTTGAGCATTTTTTGTGTGTAATTCTTCATGCTTCAGGTTTTGCTTTTCATATGATATGCTTTGAGGAAATCCAAGCTTCAGCAAAAATCTAGAACTAATTGGCTTATGTGAGTGAACATTCTGACCTGGAACACATCTTGTCAGAAGAAAGAGGGGAATAATTAGACACAGTTTATGCTGGATGAAATTTAAATAAAGATAAATCTAGAAGTACTTCCTTAGAGTTAGTAAAGCTACTGTTGTATTATTTGTTCAAAGATTATTTTTTCCAATAAGAAAACATTTTTATCTTAATCCCTGTCAGAAGACCTAACTCTATTCTCAGAGACACAAATTTTTCAAATTAGGGACTTTAATGTTTTCAGATACACTTAGCATTTAAAAAATGTTAGTTAAATCACCTTTGCTTCACACCAGTAAACAATTCTGTGAATTTTTATTTTTTTATTACAGTCAAGTAATTCTCCTACATGAAGTGTGTGTGTGTGTGTATATATGTGTATATATATATATACACATATATGCTTCCCAGGTGTGTGTGTATATGTATGTGTGAGTATATATATATATAGGTTTCTCAGGTGTAACCAGGGATCAAACTTGCCATCATATGTTGGCACTAACAGCCAATGCTGGAGATGTAAGAGACTCAGGTTCGATCCCTGGGTTGGGAAGATCCCCTGGACGAGGAAATGGCAACCCACTCCAGTATTCTTGCTGGGAGAGTCCCATTGCCAGAGGAGCCTGGTGGGCTACAGTCCATAGTATTGCAAAGAATTGGACACCTCTGAAGTGACTGAGAGTGCATGCGTATATGTGTGCATATATATATATATATATATATATGAATTCATGTTTGAAGCAAAATTTAATTCATCTCTTTCTATATCTTTACCAGTAAAGTAGGGAAGTTTGGGGACAGTGTTTCCATGTCTCTTTTAAGATTTAAATTTCTTGAGACATTCTGTGTTCATTTATCCTTTGAGAGCTAAGAAACAGATCTCATCTATAAGCCAGTGGACTCTCACAATGTTGTCACAGTCCTTGGTGCTTTCCCTAGATTATCTAGCATAACAAATATTTCTTGACATTAGAGTTGACAGTATTTCATTAAATATTCAACTGGATATTCACTTTATTGTATTCTATTTTTCAAATATATATATATATATATATATATATATATATATATATAAGCCCTCCAAGCTTCTCTGTTCATGGACTTCTCCAGCAAGAATGCTGGAGTGGGTTGCCATTTACCTGACCCAGGGATGGAACCTGGATCTTCTGTATTGCAGGTAGTTTCTTTACTGTCTGAGCCACCAGGGATGAGGCATATATATCACTGAATACTCTTTATTGCAATATTTAAGAAGCTGTGACCTATTAGGTGTGATACATCATTTTTCATTTTATGCTCTAATTAGGTGCTTATTTGTTTTCCCTTCATTTCTATATAGGGTGAGCCCATTTATCCCAAAGATAGAGAATCGAATCTCTCCAAGTACCAGGAGGCAAGATTTGAATAACCTTAGATTTTCCCTCAGAGAAAATACAGGGAAAGATATTTAAAAAGCAGTGTGACTTTTTTTTTTCAATATAAAGGCTTTTTTGAATTAATAAATTAACTTATTTTTTCTGCATACAGTTCTCTAAGATATAAATTATACCTAAATGTAACTACTGCTGTATTATATATATATATATATATATATATATACTGTCTTTCATATTTGTAGCTTATTTTGACTATTTCATTAAAAAATTGTCTGCTAGTACACATAAACTTTTTAAAGGAAGCATGATGGTTAATTTCATGTGTCAATTTTCCTGGGCAATGGTGCCCAAAGTGTTAGTCAAACATTATTCTGGATGTTTCTGTGAAGGCATTTTTTGAATGAGATTAGCATTTAATTTGATGGACTTGAGTTAAGCAGTCCTCATATGAGGTTAGTACTCATCCTAAATGTTGAAAACTTTAATAAAGACTGAGCTTCTGAAAGACAGAAGAAATTCTGCTAGACACACAGTCTCTGAACTCTGAATTTTTTCCTGGATCTCTAGCCTACTGCCCTATAGTGCAAATTTTGGATATATCAAGTCTTCATTATCACATGATCTGATTCCTTAAAAATCTCTCTTTCTTAGTAAGAAATGGAAAATATATATATATAAAATTAATATCATATACTATGCATGACATACATAAATATGTATAATATATAATAAAATGTGTATTAAACATAACAAAATATGTATTAAGTGTATTACACACATGTATATATACACACACATACATCCTATTGACTATTTCTCTGGAAAACTATAACACAAACTGTTGCTAATTTTATAGTTATTGATAAAAATGGATTTACAACATTAAGAATTCCTTAATGTCACCTTTCCTAATCTTCTTACTTTTAGTAAGATGATTAACATCTCACACAAATATAGATACTATTTTTATTTGAGTTATAAATGTGACCTGCAACTTTATTTAAGCTAGATTAAATTTGAAACTAAACATTGAGCTGTTGTGTAGAATTCTCCTTGGTTAAATGGCTTTGCTCCCTTCCTTTTCATTTTTTTCAACCTCTGATGATAAAGGAGCTTTGCATCTTACCAGGGACTCAGGAGAAAATGTTATTAGCAGGAGTTTTCTATGAGAAAATTGCATTGAGCCATATGGCTTTCCAAATCTCACTATTACATACAAATGGGGACTTTAGAAGAGTCGAGGGAAATAAATTCCTCATACCCACAGCGGAAATTATTTGAGACATCTAAGGAGGAGGATCAGACAATATTAATGTTAGTGTTTCCAGAGATGTCTTTAGATTTTGCTTTGAAGATATGTGATGAAAACACATGAAAACTGTAACTTTTATTGTTTAAGAAACTTTATTATATATTATTATATATTAATGAGAATTTTAAAGGATTTCATGCAGCTGTAAGATGAAAAATAATCCAATTTTGATAAAATAAAAAAATAATATCTGCTACAATTAACGGTTTCAAGAGGTCCATGAACACAGCTAATAGCTATTCACCTCTGGCAATTTCACAAATAATTGCTTGCTTTGCCCAGGCCATCATGTCCTTCCATTGCCATTACTATTAACACCATTAATTGTCTATTGGCTATTTCAATTAGTACAGATGTCACAGCAATAATTAGATACTCTGCCCATTTTTCTCCACAACTCTCCCATTTTATTTCTCTAATTCCAGTTAAGGAATTTAGGACTATCCCATTTGGGGCTGTTCTTCTGTTTAGTTCATCATAATTGATTGGGTAAACACAATTGATTTAATTTTTGCCTATTTCTTGCTACTAATTCTCATATCCTCATCAGATTTCATTCAACATTATTATTCAAAGATTATCTCTCATTCAGGATTCCCAAAGTAAACCTATTGAATCAAAGGAATTCAGTGTCAAAGCAGTCTTTAAGAATATATTATTCATATTATTGGCCTGATACTCAGCAGTGTCTACATAATTTGTAGACTTCAGTACTAAGTGAAAATATAGGATTTCTTGTCCAAAAAATTAAGAATTTCAGGACAGTGCCTGCAGAGTATTGAACTAATGCTATGGTCCTTCTGAGCATTGGGCCCTCTGCAATTGGCCAGTTCATATACATAAAGCCAGACTGAATTCTTCCCATATCATCTTAACCGTGTGGTTATTGGGCCTCTATTTACACACTTTCAGAGACAGAAAACACACTACTTATCAAAGCCAACCATCTTCAGTTCAACAGTTGCATCTATTAGAGGGTTCTTCCTTATTCTTTCAAAATGCGGGTGGGAAGTATGATGGCACATGATGAACTATTGAAGCTTCTAAAATTATTGTTGTCTATTATTAGACTTTTTTCCCCTCACATTTCTCCCTTGCATCCAGTGTTTCAAAGGCAAATGTGGGAAAGGAACTAAGATGATGTGAGCATCCCTCCAACCGCATTACTTTCACTCCATTGATCTTCTTTACTAATTAGATCTCTTTTCTCTCCTGAAACTAGAAGGAGCAACACTTTTAACAATACATCTAGTATAAATTTTTAAAATGAAAAAAATAGGGTAAGAAATGAGGGGTAAAATGGGACATGATGCCATTGAATCTAGTGGCTCCTGAATGCAAATTATTTTGAGAACGCATAGTTTCAGAAATATAGATATTGATAGAAATTCCAAATGTAAACTTCATTGTCAAACTAAGTACAATCTGGATCTCTTATTCATTGTTGTTAGAGCAGTGAAAACAACTAGAGATCTGTTCTTTCTGAGGTACCTTTGGTTAGGTAACTGCTGCTGCTGCTGCTGCTAAGTCGCTTCAGTCGTGTCCGACTCTGTGCGACCCCATAGACGGCAGCCCACCAGGCTCCTCCATCCCTGGGATTCTCCAGGCAAGAACACTGGAGTGGGTTGCCATTTCCTTCTCCAATGCATGAAGGTGAAAGTGAAGTCGCTCAGTCGTGTCTGACTCTAGCGACCCCATGGACTGCAGCCTACCAGGCTCCTCTGTCCATGGGATTTTCCAGGCAAGAGTACTGGAGTGGGGTGCCATTGCCAACTAGATGTATTATTTTCACATATCCACCCTTAATGAAAACATTAGTATTACTAATATTTTCATGTTCATTTCTTTGATCACTACATGGATTAACCCCATTAGTTTAGGTACTTCAAAATGGCATTTGTACTCCATGCCTTTTTTAATCCTGTTATATATTCTCAGGGCTTCTCTAGTGGTTCAGACAGAAGACACTGGTTTGATCCCTGGGTCAGAAAGATCCCCTGGAGAAGGGAATCCACTCCAATATTCTTGCTTGGATAATTTCATGGACAGAGGAGCCTGGCGGGCTACAGTCCATGGGATCGTAAAGAGTGGGACATGACTGAGAGACTATGACTTTCACTTTTTCATGCATACTTAACATGATCTCTTTCTCCTTGTCTGGTATAAGAAATCTTATTTATCTCTATAGGACTTTTACTGCCCTCCTCATTCTGAATCCCTCTCTCTCTCCCCAATTATATATAATCTCCTCCTCCTTTGAATTCTTATAAATATTGATTTGCTCTTTTCTCAATGTATTTCTTATTTTATCCAACTTCTACACTGGAATAAAAATTGGAGGTCATCCTTACAGCATATAGCATAGCTTTCAATGAACATTTACTTTATTTATTGAGCAAAATATAATTAATCATAATTTTACTCATTGAGTTTGATAAATACTTACTGAATTTATTTATAATGCATGTAAAAAAAGAAAAAAGAAAGCACATAAACCCCGAATCATAAAGAAAACAGTACTGCTTGGTTTTAGACATATTCGGATAGCTATCTCTATCTTTATACCTATACATATGTATTTTAAAATAAAATAAATATTAGTTTTTGACACAAAACTAATTCATAAATCATATAAGAATGTTTTCACAATGATTAATATTGGTTGATCTTTCTTCTCCTTCTGGAACCCATAAAATGTGAATGCGAATATATCTGATGTCTCAGAGGTAATTTTGGAGAAGGCAATGGCACCCCACTCCAGTACTTTTGCCTAGAAAATCCCATGGATGGAGCAGCCTGGTAGGCTGCAGTCCTTGGGGTCGCTAGAGTCGGACATGACTGAGCGACTTCACTTTCACTTTTCACTTTCATGCACTGGAGAAGGAAATGACAAGCCACTCCAGTGTTCTTGCCTGGAGAATCCCAGGGATGGGAAGCCTGGTGGGCTGCCGTCTATGGGGTCACACAGAGTTGGACATGACTAAAGCAACGCAGCAGCAGCAGCAGCAGAGGTAATTTGAACTATCCTCATGCTTAAAATTTCTTTTTTTCTTTTTGCTGTTTCAATTAGCTGATTTCCATTATTCTGTTTCCCAAATTGCTGATCCTTTCTTCTGTCCATTGAATTTGCTATTGATTCTCTCTAGGGCATTTCATTTAAATTTCAGGTTTTTTTCCCAATATGTATATGGTCAATTAATCTATGATATTTAAGGCATGAATAAACAGTGGAGGAAATACATCTCTTCAATAAGTGGTGTCAGGAAAACTGGAGAGTTATATTCAAAATAATAAAACTAACCCACTTTCTTATACCATATACCAAAGTAAATTTAAGATGGATTAAAGACTTAAATGTAAGACTTGAAACTATAGAATTCCTATAAGAAAACATAGGTGGTATGATCTTTGACATTAGTCTTCAGTTCAGTCACTCAGTCGTGTCCGACTCTTTGCAACCCCATGAATCACAGCACGCCAGGCCTCCCTGTCCATCACCAATTCCCGGAGTTCACTCAAACTCATGTCCATCGAGTTGGTGATGCCATCCAGCCATCTCATCCTCTATCATCCCCTTCTCCTCCTGACCCCAATCCCTCCCAGCATCAGAGTCTTTTCCTATGAGTCAACTCTTCTCATGAGGTGGCCAAAGTATTGGAGCTTCAGCCTCAGCATCAGTCCCTCCAATGAACACCCAGGACTGATCTCCTTTAGAATGGACTGGTTGGATCTCCTTGCAGTCCAAGGGACTCTCAAGAGTCTTCTCCAACACCACAGTTCAAAAGCATCAATTCTTTGGTGCTCAACCTTCTTCACAGTCCTACTCTCACATCCATACATGACCGCTGGAAAAACCATAGCCTTGACTAGATGGACATTTGTTGGCAAAGTAATGTCTCTGCTTTTGAATATGCCATCTAGATTGGTCATAACTTTCCTTCCAAGGAGTAAGCGTCTTTTAATTTCATGGCTGCAGTCACCATCTGCAGTGATTTTGGAGCCCAGAAAAATAAAGTCTGACACTGTTTCCACTGTTTCCCCATCTATTTCCCATGAGGTGATGGGACTGGATGCCATGATCTTCGTTTTCTGAATGTTGAGCTTTAAGCCAACTTTTTCACTCTCCACTTTCACTTTCATCAAGAGGCTTTTGAAGTTCCTCTTCACTTTCTGCCATAAAGGTGGTGTCATCTGCATATCTGAGGTTATTGATATTTCTCCCAGCAATCTTGATTGCAGCTTGTGTTTCTTCCAGCCCAGCATTTCTCATGATGTACTCTGCATAGAAGTTAAATGAGCAGGGTGACAATATACAGCCTTGATGTACTCCTTTTCCTATTTGGAACCAGTCTGTTGTTTCATGTCCAGTTCTAACTGTTGCTTCCTGATCTACATATAGGTTTCTCAAGAGGCAGGTCAGGTTGTCTGGTATCCCCATCTCTTTCAGAATTTTCCACAGTTTATTAGTCTTAGCAATATATTTTTGAATCTGTTTCCTCAGGAAATGGAAACAAAAGCAAAAATAAATGAGACTACACCAAACTAAACAGCTTTCACACAGAAGAAAAAACTATGAAAAAAATAAAAAGTTGCCTACTGAGTGAGAGAGAATATGTGCAAATGATAAGTCCAATAGGCATTGATATCCAAAATATATAAAGAGTTTAAACTACTCAAAAATAATACAACAGTCTGATAAAAAAATTGACAGAGACCCAAAATAGACATTTTTTTAAAGACATAAAGGTAGCAAGAGACACATAAAAAGACACTCATCATCACTAATCATCAGGAAAATGCAACTCAAAACCACAATGAGATATAACTCATGCTTGTCAAAATGGACATTGCCCAAAAAGATAAGGTGGACCATAATGAAGGCTGAGCACCAAAGAATTAATGCTTTTGAATTGTGATGCTGGACACTCTTGAGAGTCCCTTGGACAGCAAGGAGATCAAACCAGTCAATCCTAAGGGAAATCAACCATAAATATTAATTGGAAGGACTGATATTGAAGCTGAAGCTCTAATAATTTAGTCTCCTGACATGAAGAGCCTACTCATTGGAAAAGAAATTGATGCTGGGTAAGATGGAGGGCAGGAGAGAAGCGGGCAGCAGTGAATGAGATAGTTAGACAGCATCACTGACTCAATGTACATGAGTTTGAGCAAACTCCAGGAGATAGTGAAGGACAAAGAAGCTTAGCGTGCTGCAGTTCATGTGGTTGAGAAGAGTCGGACATGACTTAGCGATTGAACAACAACAAAGCTAGGATGTGGATAAAAGAGAACCCTTGCGCACTATTGATGGTAGTATAAATTGATGGATTCAATATGGAAAGCAGTAAGGAGGTTCTTCAAGAAATTAAAAATGGAACTTACTCAAGCAAACCAAAACACTAATTCAAAAAGTTACAAGCACATCAACGTTTATTACAGCATTATTCTCAGTAGTCAAGCTACGGAAGCAACCTAAGTGTTCATTGATAAATAAAGAAAATATGATAATGTGATATTTGTATAGATACAAAACTGAAAGTTACTCATCCACCAAAAATAATGAAATCTTGCAATTTGTGACAACATGAGTGAAACTAGAGTGTATCATGCTAAGGGAAAAGGTCAGGCAGGGGAAGACAAATACCATATTATTTTGGGTTTCCCTGGTAGCTCAGCTGATAAAGAAGCTGCCTGCAATGCGAGAGACCTGGGTTCGATCCCTGGGTTGGGAAGATCCCCTGGAGAAGGGAAAGGCTATCCCCTCCAGTATTCTGGCCTGGAGAATTCGATGGACTGTATAGTCCATGGGTTCATATCATTTTACTTTAAATTAGAACCAATGTATTAATATAAGAAAACAACAAACAAAATCCTCTCATAAATACAGAGAAAAAAAAATTGGTCAATGCCAGAGGGGAGACGATGGGAAGTTGGGCAAAATAGGTGAAGGAGATTAACAGGTACAAACCTCCAAATATAAAATAAATAAGTCACAAAGATGTACATAATACAGAATATAATAAATAATAATGTAATCAATTTGTATGGTGACAGATGGTGACTAGATTTTTCCTGGTAATACATGAAAATATGGAATCAATATGCTGTATACCTGAAACTAATATAATATTGTAAGTCAATTATTCTGCATTAAATATTGATTTTTAAAAACAGTGAAATTTTGTGATCACAGTGGCATAGCTAAGTGACTATTGATGCTTACATATAGACAAAGCAGTAGTGAAAAAAATTTTGTTCCGTTTTGAGGAAATTTGTTACTTAAAAAGAAAGACATACTTTTCTTCTTTTTGAAGGATAATTTAAATATGCTTTAAAGGCACTTGCGACCTATTGACCATGTTAAAAGGTTTTAAATGGTCATAAATACTGAAATGGAGAATTTTTGCCTAAATCCTCTATGTTTTTTAACAATTTTTATTGAAGTATGGTTGATTTACAACGTTGTGTTACTTTCAAGTGTACAGCAGAGTGAATCAGTTATACGTGTATCTGCTCTTTTTTAGATTCTTTTCCCATACAGGTCTGTATAATTTAAACTTACTAATAAAAATAATACATTTTCACCAATACATTTTAAATAACTGAATTATTTAAACTTTAAATTGAAGAAATATTTGTTACTATGGCTATCAGAATCATTTTTCCACCATTTTAATGACTTTTAATGAGCCTTTGCAGATATTTACATGGATTTATTTTTTTCTCATACCATATAATTGCTGATTCTATTCTGTCCTTTATAGTAGATTCATCCTAATAGAATGATATGCTTAAATTAAACATTTCAATGCCAAATTTTTAAGTAATCATGTATTATGCTTTCTCATAGATAATGAGAAACCACTGTCAGTTATAATTTAATAAAGCTATATATTTCATTTCTTAGAGTATTTATATGCATTTTATTAATTGAACACTGAGTTTTACTATGCCCTAGGAAGATACTGGAGAAGGCAATGGCAACCCACTCCAGTACTCTTGCCTAGAAAATCCCATGGACAGAGGAGCCTGGTAGGCTGCCGTCTGTGGGGTCACACAGAGTCAGACACGACTGAAGCGATTTAGTAGTAGTATTAGTAGGAAGATAGTAAGTACTGAATATGTATGTAAGTATAGATGTATAGTATATAGTATAGTATAGTATATATGTATATATGTGTGTGTTTATATATATATATATAATTTGTAAAAAGATATCATAATTGTCATATAAATGTATGATTTAAATATAAACAGATAACTGAGCATATATGTTAGTGCTATTGAAGATAACTTACTGTAGTTCTATGAATATAGAAAACAGAACAACTTCCTGAAGGGAATTGAGGGGCAATGCAGAAGTGATGTTTAATGTTTGATCCAAGGGAGAAATGTTGAGGACCTACACTTGGGTGGTGACAGGTGGATGGTAAGAATAGCCTGAATTTGAGAGAAAAGTGTGAGGGAGAATTGACAGCTTTGGTGACAAAGGATTTTGCTGCCAATTACAGTAAAAGTGCTTTATTATAAGAAATATGTAATATAAAACAGGTACACTATTGCTAAGTATTGGTATTCTTGCTTTAGCAATTATCTTGAGGTGTTTAATCACTTTTATATAGCTCATGATTAAAGAGAATGTGAGGTTGATAATATTGATAATAAAAATAGGAAACATTTATTTATGCAAAATATTGGAATTTAACAATCTGTACAGAAGACAACTCTTTCAGAGGAGACTTAGGTCCAGGAACACAGTGGCAGAATTCAGGACTCCTGACTCTGTTGATCTGAGGCATGAAAATTGACTTAAGTCATTTCATTGTATCACTGAAGTATGTTTATATATTTTTGGAGTAATATTTATTCCTAATTTATTAGTACCCAGGACACACCACATTCAACTGTGCTATATAATAGACCTGTGGTAAATATTTGATGAGTTAAGACATGCTTCAGAGAGAACCAAAGTAAATTGTGAATGTATCATTTCCATTCACCTACTATTTTTGAGGGGCTGTAGAAATGTGATCAGTCCCTACTGTAGTACATTATGAAAGAAACAGAATTATACCATTCTTAGATTTTACCTTCTTGTTGAAGAAAATTTGAAAACCAAAAGATGATGCAACAAAATAAATCAGCATCTAAAATAAAATGCATAGCAAACAAAAGAGATTTTTAAAGCTTAATTGGGAAAGGAAAAGTAACAAGAAATTTAAGACATATATGCACACAGAAAGAGGTCAAATTAGTTTGATGTTTGTAATGACATCTAAAGAAATAAGACTGGAATATATCCAACTTGATTTTGTTTTTAACTGTTTTAAATATAACTAAAATGATTACAATTCTGTAAAGATAAGTAGTTTTTATTTTTAAAAAAGAATGAATTTTAAAAGATAAATAATAGAGCACTTTTGAATTGAGGTAATCTCAGGTGAAAAAAATTTTTTTTTCTAGTTTCCAGATCAACATGTTCAGTTTTTTACAAAGGCAAAACAGAATGAAATATTTATGAAGATGGGGAAAAATACACCCAGGCAGTGTATCAACACTTACTGCAGGAATTTCTGTGTCAGCCATGGTGGTCTGTGGGATGTTTTGGAGGCAAGGATGTATGCAGCACCGTGGTCAGAGTGAGTGCATTCAGAAGTAGAGTATTCTTTCTGGCTCCAGGTGCACTCCAGTGAGTTGTGCAGATCTGATCTGGTCTACCCCTCTTTGAGTACAGGACAGAATGAGGAATGATTCAGTTTTGTGCCAGACTTCAGAAATGGCCCTCGCAGAATCTGTGAGATTTCAATATACAGATCATCCTGCCCGGGGGTGTCTGGGCTGCTTTGATAACAGAATTAAATTGGCCTCTGAAGAAGGTATGATCTGTTGGTAAAAGCATTTCACAGAAGTGATTTTCCCTCTAGTTCTTCATTTATCAACAAAATACCAATAGAGATGGAAAATAAAATCATGAAATTATAATCTTCTGAGTGAGGCAATTGAGACACCTAGAGGGTTCTTAAAAATGGTATTTTAAATAATGGGCTTCATAGAAGACCCCATATTAAAAAAGAATTAGAAAATTATCCCATACTTGGAAGTTTGACAATAGGAGAGCGAGTAAAATTGAGAGTCTAGATAAAGTTATATGTGGTTAGTGTATGTTATTATGTTTCTAACATTAAAGAAAAAAAAACTTTGAAGTGCAGTTACATTTATTTATCTGAGCACTCTTTTTTTTTAAAGATGTAAATGCACTTATCCAGCTGGAAAAAGAGCTATAATGTTGCAGATTATATTATTAGTTACACAGATTCCCAGAAGATGCAGAGAGAATTTTAAAGTTAAGAAAATATCCAAGTTTAAAGAAACTTTGGCCACCTGATGTGAAGAGCGGACTCATTGGAAAAAACTCTCATGACTGGAAAGATTGAAGGCAAGAGGATAAGGGGGTGACAGAGGTTGAGATAGTTGTATAACATCACTGACTCAATGGACTTTAGTAAGCAAACTCCAGGAGATGGGAAAAGACAGGGAACCCTGACATGCTGCGGTCCACGGGTTGCAAAGAGTAAGACACAACTTAGCAACTAAACAACAACAATAATATGTAAAGAAAGAGCAGAATTCACTGAAGGAAAAGTGAATTTTTACATTGTCTGCTCCTTTATCTTCTTGTTAATATAGGCAGACTTTGGAAGTCTAGTTTTAATGACATAGTTGGTGGCATTTTTAGGCTTTATAGACTTTTGACAGATGGAATCATAAATTTGTTGATTTAATATCCTTAAACCTAAAATATTCCAGATGCAGATGTAATATAATAAGCATTTATGGCATAGTTAGGATTAGTTATTATGTATTTTAATATTTTTATCCTTATAACTGGATTCATTTTGGATATCAAAATATTGTCATGGTCTGTTATAAAAGGACCTAAATTAATTTGATGAAAGCATCATCTGCCTATATGCAAATTTAAGAAGGGTTTTTCTAATTGATGTGCCAAATTCCACATAGTGTAACTAAATTGCCACAGGAGATTTCAAATGTGTCAAGACAAAGTTATAATCATCAACAAATATTTATGGAGTGTCCACTGAGTGCCTAGCTTTATATGAATTGCTATAAATTTGTTTTCATCTCTGGAAGTAGATTGGGATGGTAAAGACTGAAATGGGAGAGAAGAAAGTACAGAGGGCAAAATTCCCATTAAAAAATGATTTAGATTCTAAGTCTATAAAAAAGATAAGCTAGGAATTTAAAGAAATAAATTCTTATTTATACTTTGATTTATTATATTTTCTGGTAATTATAAAATAGGACATGTGCCATTTTTTTACAAAGTCTACTAAGATTAGTGTTTTTTTACTTTAAGGAAGATTATAGCACTCATATAGGTATATTGAGTCATTTTACAGTTAAATTTTGAGTGAGATATTCTAAAAAAGGAAGAAAAAGGTGATGTGTGTGCTGATTTAGAGGACCTATTGTCATTTTCATTTTTGGTAGGAGAAGAAAACTTCAGACAAAAATGATCATTCTCTTCTTAAAGTATTTGTCTTATACACATAGATCTCTAAAATAAGATCTTACATTTACGTCTTTTTTTCTGTTTAAACTTTTAAAAATATACAGTTAGAAATACATTTCATATCATGGCTCATTTATTGCAATGTACACAGATGTTGCTAAGAGACCATGTGATGTGTTGTGATAGTTTCTATTCTACTTCATCCTCTTTATTTCATTTACAAGTTCAAAAATACACTGCATTTATTTCATTACCCACCAATGGGTACTGACACACAATTTGGAAATGATTTTTCTAGAATTTTGAGAATAAGCACAAAAAATAAGAAAAAAATAGACAATGGAAATTGAGCAATAAATGCATGGATCCAAATCCTAAATACACAATGGAAGTTCTTGTATTCCTAAGAATTGTATTTTACTGCTAGTTATATTTAAAAAATTTTCATGGTAACAAACCACTTGTTAATAGACTTCAGTAGGACATTTCAAAATAGTTTGTAAATAAGCACAGCACCTCTACTGGTTAACCTGCTTTTAATTTTCTCCCTGAAGCCAGGTAAGCTGAGATTAATGAGTTGTAGGGCATCTTTGTACTTCTCTGTTTATTAACATAGGCTGCACTGTGACAGAGTGTACATGTGAATCCATCCATATTGTTCAGTAGAACAGCAGACAGTGCTTCCGGTTTATGGATCAAGTTGGCATTTCAGACTGACTGTCCTACTTGTGTGATTCCTTAGTAGCCATCATTAATTCTTCATCTAGAAAGATAAACAAAAGTATCAAAATTTTTCCAAGGACACATTTGAATATATTCAACACTACCAAATTAACATTGTTTACTTGTCTTTTAATATATGTACAGGTAATATACACACATATAGATCTTGCATAATGTAATGATTAAAATGACTATAGGAATGAATTATAAAATGCAGCAAGTGTGACCCTTTGAAAGTTGTGTTGAAAATAGACATGGGAGCTATGGCAACCAGATCTAGACTATCTGTATTGAACTTCAACTCATTTTGAATAATATTGAAAGAGAAAAAGAGGTCCATAAGTTTGAGAGCATCTCATTTTCCAACAGAACCCATGAATATGAATGTAATATCTTCCTGCTTGAAAACAAAAAGAAAACTGCTGTCAAAACCCACATTTTTTAATTCTTATTTTTTCAAAGGAAATTTATTTTTTATTGTAAAAGATTTCCTTTATTTTTCATATTTGTTTCTGATGGTAGCTTTAATTAATGTCATATCACATAGCTCTATGTTAAATCATTATAAAGCACATAATGATAGAATTATAATTATAAAATAATAATCTCATTTTGAAGTGAAGTTGCTCAGTTGTGTCAAACTCTTTGCGACCCTGTGGACTGTAGCCCACCAGGCTCCTCCGTCCATGGGATTCTCCAGGCAAGAATACTGGAGTGGGTTGCCATTTCCTTCTCCAGGGGATCTTCCTGACTCAGGGATCGAACTCAAGTCTCCTGCATTTCAAGCAGACGCTTTAACCTCTGAGCCACATTATAAAGCACATAATGATAGAATTATAATTATAAAATAATAATCTCATTTTAAAGTCATCTAAAAAGCAGCATTTTCTAAGCATGGTGGAGGGGAAGTGATGGACAATTTAATGAAGATGGCTAAAGAAATACAAATAGCTTTGGCTATTAAAAAGGCAGATTAATAAAAAATCTTTATATTCTATTTTTTCTGGAGAATTTGCTAAAGTTTGGATGATTGTAAAAGTTATTTTTGGTTTATTTTTGTCTGCATTAATTGTTTTTATTTTGACTATTATGATAATAATAAACAAAATGGAATAATGAGAGTGACTGTATCAGGATTTCTGGGAAAAAATATGTTTAGGGAATGTAAAGATTCTAGAAATGTAAACTGAGGAAGCCATGGCCTGTAGTGTACATGGAAAAGGTCATGTGTTTAAATGGAATTAATCTTTATTAAATAACAGAGAATCTAAATACTTAAATGTTGTTGGAAGAAAGAATTGTGAAATGAAACAGAAGTTAGATAGCTTAACTGAGGGTGTCTTTGACACCTCCAAGTCCTTACACCTGAACACATAGAGTGCACAGCAAACAGACTCTGCCCCCAACAGCACAAGCTCTATCCACTGAGATAATTATTAGGAATGATATAAATATATCAAGACTAAAAGGGGAGAGGAGAAAGAGTGGTGTGGAACACTAAATCTGTTAAAGGGCTGATTAATATGTGAGAGATTGGGGGCAACCACCAGAAAGAGCAAGACTAAGAAAGATTGCATCATGAAAGTGAGATTTATGGTAGTGCAAGAAAAAAGAAGAGATTCAGTTCCTCTCTCTCTATATATAAAACCTTTGCAATTTCTCGACTTTTTAAATATATTGTTATTGTTGTTCAGTACCTCAGTCATGTCCGACTCTTTGTGACCTCATGGACTGCAGCACGCCAGGCTTCCCTGTCCTTCAACATCTCCTGAAGCCTACTCAAACTCATGTCCATTGAGTCAGTGATGCCATCCAACCATCTTGACCTCTGTCATCCACTTCTCCTCCTGCCCTCAATGTTTCCCAGTGTCAGCGTCTTTTCCAATGTGTTGGCTCTTTGCATCAGGTGACCAAAGTATTGGAGCTTCAGCTTCACCATCAGTCCTTCCAATAAATATTCAGGATTGATTTCCTTAATGACTGACAGGTTGATCTTGCACTCCAAGGGACTCTCAAGAGTCTTCTCCAACCACAGTTCAAAAGCATCAGTTCTTTAGCACTCATCCTTCTTTATGGTCCAACTCTCACATCCATACATGAGTACTGGGAAAACCATAGCTTTGACTAGATGGAGCTTTGTTGGCAAAGCAATGTCTCTGCTTTTTAATATGCTGCCTAGGATGGTCATAGCTTTTCTTCCAAGGAGCAAGCGTCATTTCATTTCATGGCTGTAGTCACTGTCTGTAGTGATTTTGGAGCCCAGTAAAATAAAGTCTGTCACAGTTTCCATTGTACCCCATCTATTTGCCATGAACTGATGGGACTGGATGCCATGATCTTAGTTTCTGAATGTTGAGCTTTAAGCCAGCTTTTTCCACTCTCCTCTTTTACCTTTATCAAGAGGCTCTTTAGTACCTCTTTGCTTTCTACCATAAAGTGGTGTCATCTGCATATCTGAGGATAATGATATTTCTCCCAGCAACCTTGACTCCAGCTTGTGGTTGATCCAGCCTAACATTTTGCATGATTTACTCTGCATGTAAGTTAAATAAACAAGGTGACAATATACAGCCTTGATGTACTCCTTTCCCAATTTTGAACCAATCCATTGTTCCATGTCTGGTTCTAACTTGCTTCTTGATCTGCATACAAGTTTTGCAGGAGGTGGAAAATGTGCTCTGGTATTCCCATCTCTTGAAGAATTTTCCACAGTTTGTTGTGATTCACACAGTCAAAGGCTTTAGTGTAGTCAATGAAGCAGAAGTAGATGTTTTTCTGGAATTCTCTAGCTTTTTCTATGATCCAACAGATGTTGGCAATTTGATCTCTGGTTCCTCTGCCTTTTCTAAATCCAGCTGGAACATCTGGAAGTTCTTGGTTCACATACTGGTTAAGACTAGCTTGGAGAATACTGGTGTGTGTGTGTGTGTGTGTGTATTTTTTTTTTAACAATATTTTTTAAAAACAATATTTTTTTAACAAAAAAAGCCCTGAAGGTGGGAAGAATCAGATTAACTCCTAGGATAATAAGCCACCATCTTTCCGTATCCATCATGCTTTTTTTTCTACTTAGATTTAGCAGGTGTATAGGAGTGAATCACAGCAAAAAAACTCATATCAACAACATGTAACATGAACAACAAACAACATGTAACAGTAAAGAAAATTATAGAAACCATTAGTTAAGCCCATTTTGGTGCAAAAAGCAGCTGAAAAAGAGTGTCCAGAAAAAGGGCAATGGAGTTGGCAATATATGCTAGGGATTTTATTTTGATTTCCATTTATTTTTAAATATTTCAAGTATTTTTTCCAAGTTGTCTGTCATATTCTGAGCAAGATATCTACTACTATGTGTGGCTGGATAATATCTTGCTATTTTTCTTTTTCTCTTGGTACTTACAAGTCCCCAAGAGAAATGCTGACTCTGTACTTATTATCTTCTAACAAGTTTGTGATGTACTGAACAGAGAGAATAGAAGTAGTACACATATCTTTTCTGGTGTTTGACTTCATAGGAATTTGTGCATACTCAAAAAATAAGTATTGTGGTTTTGGAAAAAGCAATTTCCCCATACAATTAATGGTTTTCCTCAAGTTGAGAGAAAGAGAAGCGTGAGTGTGGTAGATGGCAAGAAAGAAAATAGGCTACTTGTCTGCAGACAAGTAGCTCCTAAGAGGCAGCAAGAACCTCTGCTGAATATGCAAGACCACATGCAAAATTACAAGATAAAGATTCTGTGTCTGAAGCGTGGGACAGGAACATTATAAAACAAATGTATTAGAAAGATAAGCTGATAACAATAAAAAAAAAAAGGAGGTCAGTAATCTATTTCCATCTCTAAAGAGTTTAAATTGCAAAAGATACCATAATGGTGGTAAAATCCCAGAAACAACTAAGTTTAAATTTAGTAAAAGTTGACTTTTCATTTTTCTCATCAGATTTGAAGAATGTGAACTCATAGTTAGAAATCAAGTTATAAAAAACAGGTGGCACTAGTGGTAAAGAACTCATTTGCCAAATGCAGAAGACATAAGAGACACAGGTTCAATCCCTGGATTGGGAAGATTCCTGGAGAAGGGCATGGCAACCCACTCCAGTATTCTTGCCTGGAGAATCCCCTGGACAGAAGAGCCTGGTGGGCTACCGCCCATAGGGTCACTAAGATTTGGACACGACTGAAGTGACTTAGCACAATATTGTAAAAACAACTATATTCCAATAAAAATTAATTTTAAAAAGTAATATTGTATATCTTTGAGTTTGCTGTGATTCACTCCTATACACCTGCTAAATCTAAGTAGAAAAAAAAGCATGATGGATATGGAAAGATGGTGGCTTGTTATCTAAGGAGTTAATCTGATTCTGCCCACCTTCAGGGCTTTTGTTGTTAAAATAAACTTGTGCTCTTTAATAGCTCCCTTTTAAAAAAATCTTTTATTTTGTATTGGTTACAGCCAATTAACAATCAATGTTGTGATAGTTTCATGTGAACAGTGAAAGGACTCAGCCATACCCATACATATATCCATTCTTCCCCAAACCTATCTTCAATCCAGGGTGCTACATAACATTTAACAGAGTTACATGTGCTATATAGCAGGTTCTTGTTGGCTATTCATTGTAAGTATAGCAATGTGTTCATGCCTATCCCAAACTCCCTTCCCTCTATCCTTCCCCCTAGAAACCATAAGCTCATCCTTGAAGTCCATAATTCTCTTGCTCTTTTATAAGTAATTTAATTTGTATCATTTCTTTCTAGATTCCACATGTAAGGGATGTCATATGATATTTCTCCTTCTCTGACTTCACTCAGTATGACACTCTCTAGGTCTATCCATTTTGCTACAAATAGCATTATCTCATTCTTTTTTTATGGCTGAGTAATATTCCATTGTATGTATGTATCACATTTTCTTTGTCCATTTCTCTATTGATGGGCTTTTAGGTTGCTTCCATGTCTTGAAAATTGTAAAATGCTACAATGAAATTTATTGGGGTGTATGTATCCTTTTGGATCATGTTTTCCTCTGGATTTATGCCCAAGAGTGGGATTGCATGGTCATATATTAGTCTATTTTCAGTTTTTAAAGGAATCTCCATGCTATTCTCCACAGTGGCTATGCCAATTTACATTCCCACCAACAGTGTGAGAGGGTTCCCTTCTCCATATCCTTCTCAGTATTTATTGTTTGTATATTTTTTGGTGATAGCCATTCTGGCTGGTGTGAGGTGATATCTCACTGCAATTTGGATGTATATTTCTCTAATAATTAGTGATATTCAATACCTTTTCATGTGCCTATTGACCATCTTATGTCTTCTCTGGAGAAATGTCTGTTTAGGTCTCCTGCCCATTTTTTGAGTGGGTATTTTATTTTGATGCTGCTAAGCATCATGTGCTATTTGTAAATTTTGGAGGTTAATCTTTATTGGCCACATTATTTGCAAATATTTTCTCCTAATCTATAAAATGTCTTTTCATTTGTTTATTGTTTCCTTCATTATGCAAAAGCTTTTGAGTTTAAGTAGGTAAATTTGTTTGTTTTATTTTTATTTCCATTATTCTGGGAGATGGATCAAGAAAGGTACCTCCATGGGTTATGTCAGAGAATGTTCTGCCTATGTTTTCCTGTAGGATTTTTGCGGGGAGCCAGCATGAGGACCTCCACCCGTGGCAAAGGTCATGAGGAAAGAGGCTCGACATAAGCAAAGGCGGGATTGAGCCTCAGGAGTCCCCCTGGAAATTCTTGAGCATCTACCCCCCAAACCAGAGTCTGCCTACTTTACTGCTTTGTGCTTTCACCTACACCTCTGACTTTACGGGGGGCTGTCCCCCACCACCTCTTTCGGAGAAGGAGTTAACTTAGAGCTCCAGTTAATAATAATTCCTGGGCGTGATAGGAGTGTTTCAACCTACAAAGTCCTCTGAAGTTTCTCTAGCCTGCCTGACAGGCTTGTCCAGCCACATGTGATCGCTCACAGCCTCCCAACCGTGAGAGGCACGAGATGCTTTAAACCTTCTAAAAACAGGTTCTTTAGAGAAGCTAGAAAACTATTAGTATAGTATAGTGGGCTGATCAGAAATTGTATTGGTGAAGGGTTTTTCATTTGTTGAGCCAATGTTTGTTGCTAACTCTCCATATCCCCTGCCCTTACACACATTAATGAATATATAGAAGAAATAAGTATTAACCTTTGATATTAATCATGTTAGACCTTAGGCTAAGTAAATTCTTTCCTTAATTAAAACCCCCTACACCCTCACCCTATAGGAATGTAACTTTATTTGGGTGGCGTCTGTTTTAAGAATAATCACCCCTGGAGAAATAAGTGTTGACTGACGACTGTCACAAGGAGAGGGTCATAAATTGTCAGCAGGCCCCCTGGCCAGAAGATGATGTAACACCCCTAAGACCTCTGTATACGTCTGTATGAAGCACCTGACTTTAATAAAAGTCAGGACTGCTGACCCCGCATGACTTTTGTATAACATCTCAGTGTATAGAAACAGACCCTGGAAAATAAAGAATTGGGAATCTCCAGGTAAGAATACTGGAATGGGTTGCTGTTACTTCTCCAGGGAGAGACTGTCTACAGCATTGTATACAGACTTGTGTCCTTTGTCATAGATTAATTGTCCATAGGTGTATGGACTTATTTCTGCATTTTCTATTCTGTTGTATTGATTTAGATTTCTATTTTTGTGCCAGTACCCTATTGGGTTGATAACTGTAGCTATGTAGTAGTCTGAAGTCAGGGAGCCTGATTCCTCCAGCTCCGTTTTTCTTTCTCAAGATTGCTTTGTCTATTTGGGAACTTTTGTGTCTCTACACAAACTTTGAGATTTTTTTGTTTTATTTGTTCTAGTTAACAACTACCTTTTAAACTTAACTGTTTAAGAACTTAGATAACTCCTATAAGTGTTTTTATGCACTTGTTTCTCATATGAGAAACTATGATATAAATTCAGTTGCTCAGTCGTGTCTGACTCTTTGCGACCCCACGAATCACAGCACGCCGGGCCTCCCTGTACATCACCAACTCCCGGAGTTCACCCAAACTCATGTGCATTGAGTCGGTGATGCCATCCAGCCATCTCATCCTCCGTCGTCCCCCTCTCCTCCTGCCCCCAATCCCTCCCAGCATCAGAGTCTTTTCCAATGAGTCAACTCTTCGCATGAGGTGGCCAAAGTATTGGAGTTTCAGCTTCAGCATCAGTCCTTCCAATGAACACTCAGGACTCGTCTACTTTAGGATGGACTGGTTGGATCTCCTTGCAGTCCAAGGGACTCACAAGGGTCTTCTCCAGCACCAAAGTTCAAAAGCATCAGTTCTTTGGCACTCAGCTTTCTTCACAGTCCAACTCTCACATCCATACATGACCACTGGAAAAACCAGAGCCTTGACTAGATGGACCTTTGTTGGCAAAGTAATGTGTCTACTTTTTAATATGCTATCTAGGTTGGTCATAACTTTCCTTCCAAGGAGTAAGCATCTTTTAATTTCATGGCTGCAATCACCATTCGCAGTGATTTTGGAGGCCCCCCACCCCCCAAAAAAAGTCTGACACTGTTTCCACTGTTTCCCCATCTATTTCCCATGAATTGGTGGAACCGGATGCCATGATCTTCGTTTTCTGAATGTTGAGCTTTAAGCCAACTTTTTCACTCTCCACTTTCACTTTCATCAAGAGGCTTTTTAGTTCCTCTTCACTTTCTGCCATAAGGGTGGTGTCATCTGCATATCTGAGGTTATTGATATTTCTCCTGGAAATCTTGATTCCAGCTTGTGCTTCTTCCAGCCCGGCGTTCCTCATGATGAACTCTGCATATAAGTTAAATAAGCAGGGTGACAATATACAGCCTTGACGTACTCCTTTTCCTATTTGGAACCAGTCTGTTGTTCCATGTCCAGTTCTGACTGTTGCTTCCTGAATGCATATAGGTTTCTCAAGAGGCAGGTCAGGTGGTCTGGTATTCCCATCTCTTTCAGAATTTTCCACAGTTGATTGTGATCCACACAGTCAAAGGCTTTGGCATAGTCAAGAAAGCAGAAATAGATGTTTTTCTGGAACTCTCTTGCTTTTTCCATGATCCAGCAGATGTTGGCAATTTGATCTCTGGTTCCTCTGCCTTTTCTAAAACCAGCTTGAACATCAGGAAGTTCACGGTTCACATATTGCTGAAGCCTGGCTTGGAGAATTTTGAGCATTACTTTACTAGTGTGTGAGATGAGTGCAATTGTGCAGTAGTTTGAGCATTTTTTGGCATTGCCTTTCTTTGGGATTGGAATGAAAACTGACCTTTTCGAGTCTTGTGGCCACAGCTGAGTTTTCCAAATTTGCTGGCATATTGAGTGCAGCCCTTTCACAGCATCATCTTTCAGGATTTGGAATAGCTCAACTGGAATTCCATCACCTCCACTAGCTTTGTTCGTAGTGATGCTTTCTAAGGCCCACTTGAGTTCACATTCCAGGATGTCTGGCTCTAGGTGAATGATCACAGCATCATGGTTATCTGGGTCATGAAGAGCTTTTTTGTACAGTTCTTCTGTGTATTCTTGCCATCTCTTCTTAATATCTTCTGCTTCCGTTAGGTCCATACCATTTCTGTCCTTTATCGAGCCCATCTTTGCATGAAATGTTCCCTTGGTATCTCTAATTTTCTTGAAGAGATCTCTAGTTTTTCCCATTCTGTTATTTTCCTCTGTTTCTTTGCACTGATCCCCGAGGAAGGCTTTCTTATTTCTCCTTGCTATTCTTTGGAACTCTGCATTCAAATGAGAATATCTTTCATTTTCTCCTTTGCTTTTCACTTCTCTTCTTTTCACAGCTGTGTAAGGCCTCCTCAGACAGCCATTTTGCTTTTTTGCATTTCTTTTCCATGGTGGTCTTGATCCCTGTCTCCTGTACAATGTCACGAACTTCAGTCCATAGTTCATCAGGCACTCTATCAGATCTAGCCCTTAATTCTATTTCTCACTTCCACTGTATAATCATAAGAGATTTGATTTAGGTCATACCTGAATGGTCTAGTGGTTTTCGCTACTTTTTTCAATTTAAGTCTGAATTACACCTGTGGTGGATTCATTTTGATATTTGGCAAAACTAATACAGTTATGTAAAGTTTAAAAATAAAATAAAATTAAAAAAATTAAGAAAAAAAATAAATAAAATAAAATGAAAAAAAAAAAAAAAAAAAGTCTGAATTTGGCAATAATGAGTTCATGATCTGAGCCACAGTCAGCTCCCAGTCTTGTTTTTTTCACTGTATAGAGCTCTTCCATCTTTGGCTGCAAAGTATATAATCCATCTGATTTTGGTGTTGATCATCTGGTGATGTCCATGTGTAGAGTCTTGTGTTGTTGGAAGAGGGTGTTTGCTATGACCAGTGAGTTCTCTTGGAAAAACTCTATTAAGCCTTTGCCCTGCTTCATTCCATATTCCATAGCCAAATTTGCCTGTTACTCCAGGTGTTTCTTGACTTCCTACTTTTGCATTCCAGTCCCCTATAATGAAAAGGACATCTTTTTTTGGGTGTTAGTTCTAAAATATCTTGTAGGCCTTCATAGAACCGTGATATAAGGGTGCTGGGTAATTTCTAGAGCTGAAAACGTGACACTTCTGAGTTTCTTCTATTTACATGTTTATATGACTGCTGAATTTTGGAAGGTTCAGAGGGGCATAGCCATCAGTTAAGCTAACTAAACTAAATATATTGTATTATATTAACTATAATTCAGTTACTCGGTTGCTTAGTCATTTCTGACTCTTTGTGACCCCATGGGATCACAGTTGATATCACAGGTTCCTCTGTCCATGGGATTTTCTTGGCAAGAATACTGGAGTGGGCTGCCATGCCCTAATCCAGGTGATTTTTGATTCAGGGAATGAACCCATGTCTTCTGCATCTTCTGCATATCAGGTGGATTCTTTTCCACTGAGCCACTGGGGAAGTAAGTAAATTATTGGGTTTTATTCCATGGCACCCACTCATAACCTTTGAAGAATTTTACCTTTATAAAATTGATTTACATTTCAAATATTTTGACATTTAATAAGCAGTATAACATAGGCATATGAAGACTGTAGCTAATATTGGTTTTCCCTATTTAGTTAGACACTTTCTTATATTAAAAGTATCTAAGATTGTATTAAAGAATAAGAATAAGTTTACTTCTATGCATAAATGAAACACAGAATGAAGGGAGAAGTATACATACTTTCAGCAGAGACCCAAGTGGAACAGAGAAAAACATTGAGGCAGTAGAATTGCTCATTCATTTTCTGAGACCTGAGGTAAAAAGGGGGCTTCCCAGGTGGCACTAGTGGTAAAAAAGTCCAGCTGACAATGCAGGAGACATAAGAGACATGGATTCAATCCCTGCATCAGGAAGATCCCTTGGAGGAGGGCATGGCAATCCACTCCAGTGTTCTTGCCTGGAGAATCCCATGGACAGAGGAGCCTGGCAGGCTATGGTCCATAGCGTTGCAAAGAGTCAGACATGACTGGAGTGACTTAGCATGCACTCACAAGATAAGAAGACTGCTGTATTGGATTACTTATTTGTTGTTTCCAGACAGTAGGAAACATATAACAAAATATGAAGATTTTAATTAAGAACCAATATATTTTGCAGATTCTCTTACTAAAGACTCAAAGTTACATGTAGTTTAAAAAAGGCATTCATTAAATATAAAAAATACTATGAAAATGCCATTTCCTTACTATATAAAAGTATATTATTTCTATCAAGTATAGAAAATACAATGAATTCATTAAAATAAAAATTTATATTTACTTAAATTTAAGAAAATGAAGTGATTATCTCCAAGACAGTGTACAGAGAGAAAACAAAGGGGTAATCTCTTAGCCCTAAAAATTCTTGATAGTTTTTTTTTTTCCAAATGAGAGTGAGAATTTACCTTGAAGTGTATTGGGAAAAGCATAAGGACTTTGTGTGTTTGTTGTTCCCACAAAAGCCATAATAAAGGAAAGTTACAATTAAGAAGATGGGGGAGATTATAGGTACTTGATATGATAAAATGAAGGTTATAAATGATTGTGAAAATTATGATATCACTTTTCCAGTGTTTGAGATTGAATATATATTAAAAGGATATGGAAATTTTTTTCCTTTGGATAACATGGAGAACTTCATATTAAAAACTAATAGTTACAAGATCTTTAGAAGATCTCAAAAAATGAACATTTAGAGGAAATTTCCTTTTGGTCCAGTGGTAAAGACTGAACTTCCATTACAGGGGACACATGTTTGATCCCTGGTTGAGGAATTAAGGCCCTCCATGCTGTTCATGTGGGTGAAATAAGTAAATAAAATAATGAACATCCATCATGATCATTTCAAAATTTATACAAATATTGAATTAGTATATTGTACACCTAAAACTAATATAATATTGCATGAAAATTATACCTTAATAAAAAAATTTTAAAAACAATACCCAACTTTCCAGAAAAGTAGAGACATCATTCAACATTAAGAATCAAAAATAAAGGCAAAATTGGGTATTCTTTTTAAAATTTTTTGTGATTTGCTATTGTTAACATTTTAGCTGTTTTAAAATTTTAGAGGCAGCTTGTATATCCAGGCAATTTTGATTTTAATAAACAGTAGAGACAGGGTTAATTACCTTGAGCTATTGAAAAAGAGATCTTGAAACTAAAATCCTTGAAAAAAAAAGGAAACAGTGTAAAGAAAGAATAGAAACAATTCACCATCTAAAACAAACAACAGCAACAAAAAAGCTCACATAGAACTTGTCAGCCTTGGCTCATTCTCTAGGTAAAAAAAATGTTTTCCTTTTTCAAAGATTTATAAGAACTTGCCTGTCTTCATACAGGATTGTGTTCAAATCTATACTAATGCATCACCATTGGAAACATAGTGTCCTGTTAGTTCTAAGTTACCTTTCTTTTGAATACAATCCAATACAATGAAGAAAGCATATTATTTCTTAGAAAAATTAAGAGTCTGAGGAAATCTCAAATTATAATTTATATGTAAGACTTCCCCAAAGCAATTCAGATAATCAGAGTACTTAGAAGGGCTCACAAGTTGCAAGAAAATAGCAAAAAAGCATAGCCAGTACTGAGGGATCTAATGAAGCCAATTCTTTGAGTCTTATATTTTTTCAAAGAAGAAACCACTCTGAGTGCAAATTGCAAGGATTAAGGCTAAGACCAAATAGTATATAGAAACTGTGGAAGCTGAGCAGCAAAGGAAAAAGTGCTTAGGGGAACCCAAAGAACAGGAAAAAGAAAAACAAACATCAAACATCAAATAAATAAACCTTCTGAAAGAAAATGCATTTCTTGAGATGCAAGGATTTTGCCCCTTGGTACTGCCTTCTTAGTTACTGAAGGAGCTCAGAGCTGGCAAAAGAACACTTATTAAACTTGGGAAATTCTTAAGAGGCATAAGAAATATAACCTTTCAAATATGCCAAATATCAACCAAAGAACAGGTCAGTGTAACAACAGAGCGACAGCTCTTGGCATAGAAAGACAGAACTTCCCATGAAGGTTCATTGGACTCAATCTCACCTCGACAGGAACATTTTGTGAAAAGCTGATTTAGAAAAAGAAAATTATTTCAAAAATGAATAGGAAAAAGAAGTGGCACATAAAGACTGAGTGGAAAGAGCAAGTGTTTTTGTGAGAGAGATAAGACTAAAGGTAAAAAATAGCCACATTTCTTCCTGGCTAATTTTTAGAGACAACTAAAATTCTCCCCTGAAGAAAATTCATCTTATGTTGAAAAGGCACAAAATCTATCTGGAAAAGTTGATTCTAAAGAGTAAAAATGAAGATAATTTCTAGAAATATTACAGGCCATCAGAGGAGACTTCACTTTCCTATTTTTCAAGGAGTACAAAACTTTCAGATATCTTTAAGAAGATGAGGCTTTTTAACAAAAAGACTGAGAAAGTATAATTAAGTTGTAAATTCTTGATAAAGTGGGAGAATTCAGCTCACACTGATACTGAAAAATAGGGGGTGCCTCTTGCACTTCTTAGTAAAGAAGAAAGAAAAAAACAGAAGACGACATTGGTATGTTCATAGGCTTACTCTCAAGAAGATTGAAATGTTTATGACAGTTTCCATTTTCATGATGAAATATGAGGTAATTATCAGCTCAAATTGGGTACCTTATCATGATAAGGGATGAGGGAGGCTTGAACAGTAAGAAAGAAGGTGAAAATGTCACTGTACAGAAGAAGTATAAAGTTAAGGATGCATCATTTATAAAAAATGATACTTAGCAGGAGAAGAGAAAGGTATGAGAGAAAACTTGAAATATCATGCTTCTTACAGAAGTTATAATTTTCCTAATACTTAATACTCATAATATAGTACTTTATAATAATCATGAAAATCATTAGTACATAAATTAAAATGAATTACATTCCACACTCCCAAACCCACAACCCACATGTTCAGATGACTTCCCATTGAATCCAGATAGCAAATGTTAGTAGTTTGAAGGTGTCACCTTAGAAAAGATTTTCTATTGATGCATTGATGTAGATGCATATGTATAAATATGCATTACTTATCAATATATTTATTTTTATCATCTAATTTATTTTCTTTTACAAAATAGTTCTTTATTTTTCAGTATGTTTTACCTATTTCATCCTTATAATGCTTCTATGGTACCTATAATATAAATAGATTATACTTTACATCCTTTCCTCTTTCCAAAGATTCAAATAATTGCTAGATTTACCATTAAGATCACAAAAGTGATTTTATGAGCAGTTTGCATATATGTTTACATGCACTGGTGAATTCAACTCAAAAGAGATTGAATTAATGTCATTTTCTGGAATCTGTTATTTTTAAGTATTTTATGTGACATTTATCAGAGTATGCTTAGGTGTGTTCTTTTATTACACTTTTGTACCATTTCTTGTGAAAATAGCAGATATTTTGCCTATGTTAATTGATGCAAGATACAAGATAAACTTGATTTTTAACTAAGCCTAGTTTAGGTAAAGTTAAACTTCTCAAAATCTTCTCAAAAATGTGCATGTGAACTTGACTCTATTCTGAGCCCTGACCCTCCTTCTGATGGTGGACCATGGTATTGCTCCTCATACTGTTCATGACGCCAATTGTCTCACTGTATCTCACTGTCTGCACTGCTCATTGAACCCAGGGTAGGCAAGGCATGAAATAAGAGGCTGGAAGAAGATTCAAGGAGCCATAGGAACTGCAGACACGTTTATTCTTTTCTGGCTGGCACAGTAGACCTAACAGCAGATTAACGTAACACAGCATAACTGCACACAACCTCTCTCTTGGCTGACACAAGACCCATAACAGTATTCATGCTATATTCTCTCCTCTCATGGCTGGACCCAACTCACAAAGCCATGATGCAACAGTAATGCCACCTCTTTATGGGTGGAGCTTATATATCCCCACAGCACAAAGTAGCCTGTGACCAAGCGAATACCTCATGATGTGTATGCAGTGGTATAAGTGATCTCAGCTGTTACATAGTCATTATTTATAAACTGTGGGGCGAGAGAGCCTGAACACATCATCTTGGCTAATTTGCTCTCTCCCCACAGTCACCAAAGAATGTCTATAGGATTATTTGGAATAGTGTATATCATCATTCTGAAGAGCAGACTTGTAAACATATTAACATATAGTACCCATATATAATATGTATATATACATTGTATACCATATATATATATATATATATAATATTATGTTTATAATTAGTTACAGGAGACAAAGAATTGGACACAAATATTTGTGTATATGTGGAGAATCTATGATTCAATACAAAAGAAATTGATGAGATTTATTGCTCTCATGAAGGGAACCAGGATAGAAATAAAGGCTTAATTTTACTTTTCATCAACTGCTCTTTTGAAGATTTGCATTTTTAGGGTATCACATATATGCACTATTTCAATAATAACAATTATAAAATGCATTGAAGTAAAATTATGTGGGTAATTTTATACCCATTCTGCCTTTCAAGAATAAATTTTCTAACCTCTTGTCTGTTTTATTTCAACATATAATAGTATCAACAAAAGAACTAGCATTTTAAAAATTCTGAACAATATTAGTGTTGGTTCAGTTCAGTTCAGTTGCTCAGTCGTGTCCGACACTTTGTGACCCCATGAACCGCAGCACGCCAGGCCTCCCTGTCCATCATGAACTCCCAGAGTCCACCCAAACCCATGTCCATTGAGTCGATGATGCCATCCAACCATTTCATCCTCTGTCGTCCCCTTCTCCTCCTGCCCTCAATCTTTCCCATCATCAGAGTCTTTTCAAATGAGTTAGCTCTTCTCATGAGGTGGCCAAAGTATTGGAGTTTCAGCTTCAGCATCAGTCCTTCCAATGAACACCCAGGACTGATCTCCTTTAGGATGGATTGGTTGGATCTCCTTGCAGTCCAAGGGACTCTCGAGTCTTCTGCAACCACAGTTCAAAAGCATCAATTCTTCTGCACTCATCTTTCTTCACAGTCCAACTCTCACATCCATACATGACTACTGGAAAAAACCATAGCCTTGACTAGATGGACCTTTGTTGGCAAAGTAATGTCTCTGCTTTTTAATATGCTGTCTAGGTTGATCATAACTTTCTGAGGTCTTAATGTATGTTAAAATATTTAATTCTCACATCCTGTCATCTGTGTATGAAAGTGACATGATTAGTGTACTTTTTAAAAGAGCACAATTATTATGTCAAATAATTTACTAAAAGCTGAACAATTTTAGTTTATAGAGCAACATTTGAATCCTGCTCTCACTGACTACACAATAATATTACAGGTAATGTGTTTAAATGACATTGAAAATATGGAAATAACATTAAGGTAGATGTATAAGAAAAGAGAATGTATTTCAGAATAACTGTATATAAACAATGCTAAGTCGCTTCAGTCGTGTCCGACTCTGTGCAACCCCAGAGACGGCAGCCCACCAGGCTCCCCCGTCCCTGGGATTCTCCAGGCAAGAACACTGGAGTGGGTTGCCATTTCCTTCTCCATTGCATGGAAGTGAAAAGTGAAAGTAAAGCCGCTCAATCGTGTCCGACTCTCAGTGACCCCATGGACTGCAGCCCACAGGCTCCTCCATCCATGAGATTTTCCAGGCAAGAGTACTGGAGTGGGGTGCCATTGCCTTCTTCGATATAAACAATAAGAGAAGCCTAATCAGTAGGAGAGAAATGAGGTGGAAGAGAAAAATAATAAGAAACAAGTTTATTCCTGGAACTACTAGATTTTAAGAAGGCAAAAAAAAGTAGAATACAGCAATAGTGAAACATCAAGGTGGAAGTATGTGAAGTGAGAACTGAAAATACATCAGACAGGAACAAAAGAGAGAGGAACCAGAATGCATTATTCAAGTCATAAAATTGCAGAGAACAATAAAAATATCTGAGTCACAAGCAAAAATCAGAATCGAGTGAGCCATGTAACAAATATTTCAAAGTGAATTATTGCCTGAATATCATACACATTCAAAAAGGTAGGTGATAATTAACATACAATATAAAAGTAATGGCTAACCCCTAGGTATAAAACACAACAATCTGAACACAGGAGTCAATAATTAAAAAGAAAGAAAGAAAGAAAGAAAGAACAATTCCCATTGTGGAATGTGTGTGTGTGTGTGTGTATAACAATTGACATTTAGTACAAAACGTAAAATTTCTATTAAGGCACGAAGGTAAACAACAGAAACTTCAAGAATCAAAAGTCAGTGACAAGTAAACCAAAAAGCAATATACACATTAATAAACCTATAAAAAAGAACCTTAAAAAGCTAGGATTATATAGTTCACAGTAAGAAAATTTAATATTGTTTTAAATTCAGGAGAAAGAAAGTGATTACCAGGAAATTCATAAGTTCTAGTAACTCAAGATGGAATTTTGGAGTATTTCTTTGAAGTTATGTGAAAATGACAATATTATCAGTATAGCTTGCTGCTTGTATGTGTGTTTGTGTGACAAGATAATTTCATAAATAATTGGAAGTTCTAGGAAAAAAGCTTCCTTTCTATGTAGCAGACCTTAACAAGCATAAGGAAATTAAAATTGTTAGAAGTAAATTATGCATAATGGAAGATTAATGAGGAGATAAATTAGGACTAAATAAAGGGAAAATTAATTTTGAAAATGACAAAGGAGGATAAGAGAAGTAGAGGAATTAAATTGGTTGTGTTAACGTATGTATTAAAATATGAATAATGATTTAGGAAGATATAGAATCTGTATATGAAAGAGAAAAATAATAGTACAGCAGTTTCAAAGAAAGATAATCCTGAAGGAGGAGAAGATGGAAAGCAGAGAGAGAAATACATTTGAGACTGAGAAAATTATATGCATAGGGAAAAGAAAAAACACAAATGTATGAAATATGCATGAGTTTTTAAAAAGAAGCATAAAGAGGAGATGGAAAACATCAAAGATCTAAAACTTAAATAATCCCTTCTTTGTGAATAATCAGCCTATCTCATCTTCTAAGAACTCTTCATTTAGATGATCTCCAGTCCTATTTCCATAAAGAAAGGAAACTCCCAACTATCAAACATCTGTGTATTTTTCTGAGTTTCAAACCTTTTATGCATTGAGGAAAACAAGGTTGTATGAGGCACAGATGTGGAGCCATGGAGGTGTGCCTAGCAGAGCCTGGTATGACTGGGAGCCAGTTACACTATAGGTGTCCATGATGGACAGGTTTTTAAATACATATTGTTTTTTCTTTCTTAAAACATATTTATACTAGTGTAGGCTATACATTTTATGTTAATATAAATTAAGTTATTCACCTCTGAGGTATTATGGCTGTGACAAAAATTTCTAGGATGTAACTTTGGAAGAAAAATATTACCAAGTTGATTTAGGTAAATCAACTAGCTTGTAAGGTACGTATATATTAGACTTAATGGATGCCATGGATTGTTTTTCCGTATAGTGACTTTAACAATTTTCTGACCCACTGACTGTGTAAGAGAGGACAGAAATATATAAAGCTTGTTCATTCACATAGTAGAAAACTCAGTATTGCCAAGATGCCAATCCTCCTTAAATTGATCTACAGATTTGATGCAACCTTAACTTAAATGTCTAACATGCTTTTGTCTTGGTAGAATTTTACAAGCTGAATCTAAAATTTATGGGACTATAAAATACTTTAAGAAAATAACCTTGAAATAGTAAAATAATGTTAAGATATTCATTACTGTATTTTAAGAATTACTAAGAAGTTACAGTAATCAAGATAGAATTCCATTGGCCTAGAGTTAATGCTGGTGCACCAGTAAAGAACTTACCTGAAAACACAGGAGACTTAAAGAGACGTGGGTTCAATCCTTGGGTTGGGACAATTTCCTGGAGGAGGGCATGGCAACCCACTCCAGTATTCTTGCCTGGAAAATCCCATGGACAGAGGAGCCTCGTTGGCTACAGTCTTTAGGGGTCACACAAAGTCAGATAAGACTGAAGTGACTTAACACACACGCACATATGATTAAAAAATATATCAGAACAAAATAGAGTATCCAGAAATAGACTCATATATATATACTGTGAAAATAAATAACCCTCCCCAATTTCCTCCTAAAATCTAATAAAAGCTGACCTCCCCTTTGTGTCTTCAGATTTGCCTGTGATTCACCACGGTTTGCTTGTCCTCAACTGCAGTTCTGCTATTCCTGAGTAAACTGGTTTTGCTTGTAAAATAACTGGCTATTTATTTTTGAGGTTGATTTACTGTTCTCTTTGTGTACTCCACTGTCTTTGTGTTTCAATCTGCTTTTATGAAGCTTCCTGGTAAGTCACCCATTCTGTTCAAAAGAGGGAATAAAATAATTCCTGGTGTTTTAGAACAGGTTTTGGAAAACAGAGCTCCTCATAATTAACATGCTTTACAGAATTCAAAGGCAAGATAGATTCCACCTACTTCTTGGAAAATGGAGTTGTGTCTTCTGGAAAAAGTGAGTGTAGTTTTAGATAATTTGGAATTATAATGGCCTTTCTAGAGAATCTTTGTTTAGATATGTCCACATTAAGGGGTAACCTTAAAAGAGAGGATCTCAAAATTCTCAGTGGATGGAAAGTATTCTTGATTGATATGCATAAGCTTCTAAAAATTGAAATGACTTACAGTGCAAATAAAACATCTTTAGTAAAAATGCTTTGGCCATCTGAGCGTCAGTGGAGTTTGTAATTTTCTTGGTCTTGTATCACTGCAGCAAAAATTTGAAGTGATGGATGGAACAGTGTTACAGCTACGTGTAACAGCTCAGTTTTATTTGGCAAGCAAAGGAGAATACATCCTCGAGGCGTGAGGGCAGGCTGACCCAAAAGATGTTAAGAGAAGAGAAGTCTCCAGCTCAATTTTGGCTCCTCTTTTTAATGTTTTTTTTCTCCCCCCCCCCCCCCCCCCCCCCCCCCCCCCCGAGCCTTCCCTATGTAAATTGGGCTAGCCGGGAGGGCTGTTTGTTTTACCTGAGGTCCCACTCTGGTCCTCGGACTTTCCTTTGTTCTATTTTCGCATGCTTTTCCCTTCTTTGTCTGTTTAGCCGCCACCACTCTGGACTCCTTTTTCCTATTCTAATTACCTAACATTTCCCCCTCAAGAGATGTGAGGACCAATTTTTTGGGAATAGGGGCGTTGAGGTCTCTCTGGCTATTTCCTGCTGAACTGGGATGGCGAGGGTCATTGGGCCTCCCCCTCTTGCTAGTCTCAAGCCTCAGAGTCCTCATAGCGGTGTCCATCTAAGGGTGAGTGATGTTTTACGTGGTCAGCTGTAGTTTTATATATCCTTGTTGAACTGGCACTGCATGTTGTAGCTTGTTGAGACAAGCTGGGCAGAGACAAAATGGGTCGGACAATCAACAATACATGGAGCAATCATAAGCAGCATCTATATGGTGATAACAGGGATTAGTAGGGGCATTAGCCAACTCCAAATTCCCCATTGCCAGGAGAAGGATCCCCCAAAGAGAGATCTTAGCCACCCTGAGAACTCTCTAGCTCGTTCATTGAGATCCTGTAGGATCTTAATGTTTTTCTTGAGGACTGTGAGACTTTCTTTAAAAGTTGAGGTATTAGCTGGAGGTATTTACCCAGAAACAACATGTCTCATTCAAGATGGCTCAAGTCCCTCCTTGTTCAGGGATCAGGAGATCTATCTCCTGTCTTATTTTGGAGTACAATCCCTGCCAAGCTGTGTTGGCTCTTTAGAAAGAGAAATCTTATCTCCAGAAACTTAATTTGGGGGGTGTTCACTAGAATGACATTCATTTGTAGCTCTGAATAGGTATCTGAGATCTCCCAGGGGCTCACAGGTGTACTTCCGTTTTCTTGACTCGTGAGTAGTGAATCCAGGAGTCGTGTCCTGGAACCTTGACTACTATGGGGGTAGAAAGTATTAAAGAGTAGCCCCCTTCCATGTGGGCTAGAGTTGAGCCTTTGGGGACCCATGTTTCCAGACTTTAATCAGGACTTGAGTCCCTGAAGCATATAGTGATGGCTCTTCAGCATCTTTTGGGTCCTGGTTGACAGCCCACAAGTATCTTGTTGGAATTGCCCAATGGCCATGGTATAAGACTGGAGGGTCTAAGCCTCTGGATCTAGAAAGAGGTCATTGACATAAACAAATGGTCTCCCACATGGCCTCTTTTAAGGACTAAGATCAACTTGTTCCTTAGGGGCAATGCAGGTGTGGAGGAGAACTATTAGTAAAGTCTACTTCCATCCCTGGGAGATCTCTTGGGTTATCTTTTTTTATTACTGATTATAAGAATTGGTTGGCTCTTTCTACTTTTCCTGAAGACTGAGGCCTCCAGGCATAATAAAGATAATAAGTAATGCCCAATGCTTTCGAGACCCCTTGGGTGACCTTAGAAGTAAATGATGTCTCATTGTCACTTTGTAATGACCTGGGCAGACCAAATCTCAGAATTATTTCATGGAACAGTTTTTTTTTTTAAACCACCTCCTCAGCCTTCTCAGACTGGGTGGGAAAGCCTTCAATCCATCCTGTGAATGTATCTATCATGACTAATAGGTATTTATACCCCTGAGAAACTGGCATCTTGGTGAAGTCCATCTGCCAGTTCTCTCCCAGGTAAGTCTCACATCATTGGAGAGACTGGGCCAGCTGGGTTCTTTGAGCTTCCTGGGGGTTGCTTAATTGGCAAGTGGGACAAGAGGAGACCACTTGTCTTATAGTCGTGTGGAGGCCTGTTCCTCTGAAGGATCTTTTTAGTAATCTTTGAAAGGCCTTCTCCCCTAAATGAATGGTGGAACATAAAGAGTTAATCAACTTCCATTGGAGGTGCCCAGGCAGAAAAAGGAGTCCCTCCTTTCAGAACCACCCCATATGATCTTGAAAGCCCTTACTCTTAGCTTTAAGAGTCTAATCTTCAGTATATGAAGGAATTTCTGGCAAAGTAGTCTGTGGAACTAAGGTGGCAACTTCTATTAGGTCATTGTTTTGTAATGCTGCTCTCTTAGCTGCCTGATCAGCTGCTTAGTTCCCTCATGCCACTTCTGTGCTCCCTTTTTGGTGTCCTTTACAGTGGGAGACTGAAACCTTAGCAAGCAGATGAACTGCTTCCAAGAGCCTAAGGATTTGATCACCGTATTTGATTGGGGACCCTTGGGTGGACAAGTGTCCTCTTTCTTTCCAAATAGCAGCATGTGCTTGTAGCACCAGAAAGGTATACTTGGAGTCAGTGTAAATGGCTACTCTTTTCCCTTTTCCCAGCTCTAAAACTTGAGTCAGGGCTATGAACTCAGCTAATTGGACTGAAGTCCCTGGTGGCAAAGTTTAGCCTCTGTGCTCTCGAAATTGGAGACTACTGCTTATCCAGCTTTTCTTTTTCCATCCAAGACAAAGCTGCTTCCATCAGTGTACCAGATTTCCTCAGGATTGGCCAGAGGATCTTCTGACAATCCTTTTCAGGGTTTTGTCCAGTGGTCCTAAGTTTCTAGGCAAGAGTGAAAGGGGAGAGAGCTCTCGGGGGTAGGCAGGAGGGTAGCTGGGTTAAGAACTTCACAAGGGGATATAGCCAGGCCTGGATTTTCCATCAGCACAACTTGATATCAGAGGATCCTTTGATCAGATTTCCATAAGTGGCTTCTCCTATTCAGGAGTTGTTAACTTGGTGGCTGGTAAAAATAGTTTGCCCCCAAAAGAGAGTTTTAAAGCATCTTCTATCAGGACTGCAGTAGCTGCAAGATTTCGAAGGCAGGAAAAGATCTCTTCCCAATAAGGGAATAAGACACTCAGTAACCATCAGAAACTGGTGGAAAGTATTTGTCCATTCCAGCTACAAAGAAGTGCTCCAGTGAATCTTTTTGTAATTGTTTTTCTTGTAGCACCCCAAATGGTGCAGGTTTGGGAAGAGAAGGCTCCAGATCAGGAAGTCAGGACAGAGTATGTAGCCCCTGTGTCAACCAAGAAATTCTCGGGCCTACCTGCCACATCCAGTTGCACCCTTGGCTCTAGTCCCATGATGGTTATCTGTGACAGGCGGACTGGCTGGAGCAGGCTGTTTCAGTCCTTTTGAACCATCTGAAGGAAGGCTTGGCACTTGATCTTGAGGCTCCTGGGCCCCAAGGTCAGAGTGCCGCTCAATGTCCCAATTGATGGCAGTTGTAGCAAGCCATTTTAGGACACTTGTCATGGTTTGGACACTCTTTGGCCCAATGTCCTGCCTGTCTACAGATTAGGCATTTGCCTCATGCCTTGTTCTTTAAGGACATGGGTTTGCCATAGGGCTTCCCTGGAAGGCGGCCAGCATCTGGGCATGACTTGTCTCTTTCCTTTTCTCCCTCTCCTGGGCCTTGGCTTCCCTCTCCTGTTCTGTTATAAAAGGTATTGGTGGCTGTCTGGACCATCTCATCTAAAGAGGCAGCAGGGTCCTGATTCTGTAGATGTTGTAATTTTATTGTGATGTCTGATGCACATTGAGACAGGAATTTGTCCTTTAAAATCACCTGTCCCTTGTAAGAGTCTAAGTCCAGACTGGTAAATTTTTGGAAAGCCTCTTTCAACCTTTCCAGAAAGGGAATGGGTTTCTCGTTGGGCTCCTGAGTTATTGCTGAGATCCGGGTATAGCTGATTACTTTTTGCTGGGCTTCTTTAGGTCCTGCCTTTACACAGATCAGAAAATGGTCCCTTTCTCAGATGTGCTCAGGGTCATTATAATTCCAATTAGGATCAGTGGAGGGGTCTGCAGTTTCTCCTGCTGCTACTGCTGCTAAGTCGCTTCAGTCCTGTCCAACTCTGTGCCACCCCATAGATGGCAGCCCACCAGGCTCCCCCATTCCTGGGATTCTCCTGGCAAGAATATTGGAGTGGGTTGCCATTTCCTTCTCCAGCAGTTTCCCCTACTGGGTATTTATTGCTTGACCTGTGAAGCCCCATAGCCTACCTTCGGGCTTCTTTTAAGACCCTAGCATGCTCAGGGTCAGATAAAGTTGGACTAAATAGGACCATTATGTCCTTCCACGTCAAATCCAAAGCCAAGGTAATGTGTTGGAATGTAGATATATTTGCCCATTTCATCTGTATAGCTTTTCAGATCTTGTTTGATCTGTCTTTATCGCTAAGAGGGATAAGGGCTTATGGACCTGGGTTGGACCAAATTCTCCTCCAGTTTCAACTAAGGGACATACTCGAGTTGGCTTTTGTGGAGGGGATGGGCCCAGATGGACACATTTGGATACAAGGAAGGAGCACCAGGCAAATCAGGAGCCGTGGGAGGTAAGCCTTCACCAGGGGCTTCCTTATCTTGGTTGTTTGTGCTTAACAGCATTTGCCTAGTAGGCTTAGTTATAGGGCATACAACAACCCCATACTTAAGACAGAATTCCTTCATATCTCTTAGTTGGAAGAAAATTTGGACATAGGGGAACTCTGTCCATTTCCCTTGTCTTTTGCAGAATAAGTCTAGCTGCTGGATGGTATTATAATTTAAACTCCTATCTGCAGGCCAGTGTTCCTTGTCCCCTAGAGGATACTGTGACCATGCAGTGGCACAAAAGAATTTTAAGCAACTTCTATTTAGGATTAGAGGATTGAATAGCTTACACTTATAAAGGTGTCTGTTGGGAAATGGATTGGTTATTTCCTATCTGAAAGACAGTGATGATAGGGAGGAAAAGAAAAAATTCTAATAGGCATCCTTCTGCTTCCATGGGTGGACTTCCTTAGGGGTGAGTCTTTTTTTAAGCTTATCCTACCCAGTACTGTTGCAACCTGAGAGCCAGGCATCCCTGGGTCAGGGTGAAGATCTCCAGGCAGGCTGAGGCATGGCAGCCTCCTAGAGATCGAATTCCCAGGCAGGTCGAGACATGTCGACATCCTGGGACCCCTGGACTGGCAGATCCCTGAGCAGGTGTGACAAAATTTTGAAGACCAGACCCTAGGCAGGTCAAGGCAAGTCGACCTCCTGGGACCCCTGAACTGGGAGTTGGGCATCCCCAAGATCTCCAGTGTGACCAGTGCTGGGTAGGATTAAGAGGTTGTAATCTTAAGTCATTGCTGGTTTGTCCACTGTGGATGGGAATAAATATCATGATGTAAAGCAATCCAAGCCTGTGCCCTGAGACTGCCAACGTGGTGCAACAGCCATAAGCCTTTTCCTTATTGCTCTGAGGGAATGAAAGTCACTAATTTCCTCCCCTAGTCCTCCATAAGAGCAGTTTAGGGTGTCTCCAATGATAAACATTTCATTGTCATAGACCCACGTTAGGTAATAACAGAAGTAATGACAAATGAGTGGGTTATCTGGTCCTGTTAGGGGCATTAAGAATATTTTAATAATAAGTGAGGTGGAGAAATGTTGCCTACAAGAGGGAGGGATCTTGGTTGTAGGAGTAAGTAACTGGCTTAAGGACAAATTTATAAGAGGCAACAGACCAGATGTTCCATAAAGGTGGAGTAGAGATTTGATCCAGGGATATGTTTGTAATTTTAGGAGAAGGGTGGTAACAGTTTGGGCCCAAAGGGCCTGCATGGCTAACTCCCAAAGTGGCAAACATTATCCCCAGAAGCCCAATTGCCCTTGAAGGGATGCCACTAACAGATGGACTTCTAGCAGGCACTGTGTGCCTGTCACATTGTGTGCCCACCTTAGCAAGTTCACTGAGAGTTGCTATTGTTGTACATGTTGTAGGAAACATGGAAGTTCAAGGCCTGAATATCTACAGGGATTGGAGATTATACAGTATTTCTCTCCCAAAAGCCAATTATTTTCTGGTTGTCCCTCCAGAATATTTTAGAGGCAACATTGTGGGCCCTGACAGGGCTCAGGAAAAAAGTGTGAAACAGGAGGGAAGGGGGCAGGGCACAACTTTTGAAAGAATGAGATAGCCCAAGGGCATAACATAAACTGATTAAAATCAAATGGGTCCAAGGTGACAAGTCAAATTCAACTAAACCTTGATCCTCAATCTGCAAGCTAAATGACACACCCAGAGGTGCCAGGACAGTTCCAAGCCATTGTCAAAAGACGGAGGAGTGGGCGGTTCCCCAGTTTTTGGAATGATTCTCCCACTCATTCACATATGAAATCACCCAACATGCAAAAACCAACCACACCACATTCCATGGCCTCGACACTCACCCTCTGCAATGGCCCATACCCTGCAGAAAGTGCTTTTCTCTGAATCGGAGCAAATCTACCTCTTACCTATGCTGTGTCTCTCACTGAATTTTTTGCTATGAGACATCAAGAGCCTGAGCTTCATTAGGTCCTAAAACCAGGCACTGTAGGTTTTGGCTAGGCTCAAGTCCAGAGAAAGAGGAGCTGAAGGAGGGGAGGAAAAAGCAGTGGGGAAAATGTGCCAAGGAATCCCCTTCATAACCTGCCAAAATATCTGCTAAATACCTGACCTGTGCTCAGTTTTCATTGGCCTGATCCTTGGCACAAAGAAGATTAAGGACAGAAGAACCTCCACTCGCTTGGGCAACAGCTACTAAGTAGCCCCTGCCAGAGTTCCCTCAGTTGCACCCACTGCCACTCACCTGTTCGTGAGGGGTTCAAGGAAACAAGAAATGAGAGACTGTAAAGGAATTAAGATTTTGTTAGCCATATGTCCTTACAGCCATAGGAGCAAGGACCTTTTACCTTAACCCGAGTTCTCCTGTAATCTGAGACTGAGCCACATGAGCTTTCTGCTGAGTTTGTTTTTGCTGTCCTGGTTTCTAGCACACTCGACTTCTTGTCACTTCCACTATGTTGGGTTTTCTTCATGTTCAGGTTCTACCGTGGGAACTTTTGCCGAGTTGGGCTTCTGCTGTGTTTAGCTTCCCCCTTGCAGGGGGCGAGCCGTGCTTGTTTCAGCCAGGTTAAATCCGAGTCATGGCACCATGCATGTTGAGGGAGTTTATAATTACTTTGATTCTGTCTTGCCACAGCAAAAATTTGAAGCCACGGACGGACCAGTGTTACAGCTCATTTTTATTTGGCAAGCAAAGGACTGAACTGAACTGACAAGGCTCATTTATTTCAACCAAATTATCCATTTAATAAAATGGGAGAAATGAAAATCTTTCAATATTTAGTTTGCAACAACTAGTATTTTAAATGGGAGGAAAAAAAAAAGCCTCAATTCTTACCTCAAAGATGTAACAAACAAAAAGATTAATATGAAATATAGACATAAAAGTAAAAGTTAAAACTAAAATTTATTGAAGAAATCAGTATATCATCAATGCAAACTTGTGTTACTCGCTCGGTCGTGTCTGACACTTTGTGACTCCATGGACTGTAGCCCTTCAGGCTTCTCTGTCCATGAAATTCTCCAGGCAAGAATAATGGAGTGGGTTGCCATTTCCTCCTCCAGGGAAACTTTTCCTCCTCCATGCAAACTTAGATTAGGTAAAATATCTTAAAACAAACAGAGTAGTCATCATAAAAATAAACTTTAAAACAACAGCAACAAAAAAATTTCTAAAATTTTGAATGACATTTAAATAAAAATAAACTACAATTTGAGAAAAGATATTTGCAATATTCTTCTTGGATATAAAATATATCTAAAATGCATAGGGAAGCATGCATGCTCAGTTGCTCTGTTGTGTCCAACTCTTTGTGACCTCATGGGCTGTAGACCACCAGACTCCTCTGTCCATGGAATTCTCCAGGCAAGAATACTTGAGTGGGTTGTCATTTCCTCCTCCAGGGTTATCTTCATGACCCAGGGGTTGAACCCACATCTCCTGCATTGGCAGGTGGATTCTTTACCACTGAGCCACCTGAGAAGCCCATCAAATGTATGAATTACACTTTATAAAAGACTTTCAACCCAAATTTTAAAATATCAAAAATAAATCAGTAAACACATTACCAAAGAAGATATGTATTGTGACCACATACACATAGCAGTGACTAAAATTTACAAGGAAAAAAATAGCAATAATTACCAAGAATGTGGAGCAATTGGAACTATCATATAATGTCCTTGAGAAAATGGAATGGTAAAACTAATTTGGAAAACACTTTAGCACATTTTTTTTTAAGTTAAAAATAACATAGCCTCTCATCCAAATGAAATAAGAGATGAAATTATACACTTTAAAGGAGATTTTTATAAGAGTGAATATAGAAGCCTTATTCACAATAGCCAAAATATCTGAAGCAAAAGAATGTCTTTCATCAGATGAATAAATAACCATAATGTACTATATTTATACATATATATGTATACTACTGTACTGTATAGGCATTATGTTGAGCAAATAAGTCAAATATAAACTAGAACTTATTGTGTGATTCCATTTATATAAATCCTAGAAGAGGTAAAATTATTTAACTGTACATATGAATTTGATTTATTTTGAAGTGTGTAAATTATATGTCAGTTTACATAAAAGGAAAAGGGATATAGAGTAGAAATACATTGAAAGTATTAACTTGATTTTTGTACTTTGACAAGTAAGCTATATTTTACATTATTTTCCAGTTTTATTGAGAAATAATTGATATATATTAGTGTGTAAGTTTAAGGCATGCAAGACAATGATTTGACTGACATATATTGTGAAATGATCACCATAATAGGCTCAGCTAACATCTATCTTCTAATATAGAAGCAATAAAAGTTTTTAAGAAGAAAATACTGTTTTCCTTTTAATGATAACTCTTCAGATTTAGTCTCATTATAATTTCCTTAATATTATACAGCAGTGTTAACTATGGCTGTTCTATTGTACATTATATCCCTAGCAATTATTTACTTTATAACTAGAAGTTTGTAACTTCTGACCACCTTCTTTCAATTTCCCCAACCCCAAATTTGCCTCTGATAACTAAAAGTCTGATCTCTTTTTCTATTATTTTGTGTTTGCTGTTCACTCAGTCATGTCCAACACTTAGCGATCCCATGAACTACAGCACGCCAAACTTCCCTGTCCTTCACCATCTCTTACAGTTTGCTCAAACTCATGTCCACTGAATTGGTGATGGCATTCAACCATCTCATCCTCTGTCATCCCCTTCTCCTGCCTTCAATCTTTCCCAGCATCAGGATTTTTTCTAATGAGTCAGCTCTTTGCTTCAGGTGGCCAAAGGGTTTTGTGTTTAGATTTCACATATAAATGGATGGTGTTTGCCTTTCTCTGTCTGACTTGTTTCAGGTAAAATAATGCTTTCAAAATTAATTCATGTTGTTGCAAATAGTGGGAATTTTTCTTATTTTATGGTGGAATAAAAGACCAACCCCAAGGAAAAGAAATGTAAAAAAAGCAAAATGGCTGTCTGGGGCGGGGGTGGGGGGAGTGGGCGGGGGACTTACAAATAGCTGTGAAAAGAAGAGAAGTGAAAAGCAAAGGAGAAAAGGAAAGATATAAACATCTGAATGCAGAGTTCCAAAAAATAGCAAGAAGAGATAAGAAAGCCTTCTTCAGCAATCAATACAAAGAAATAGAGGAAAACAACAGAATGGGAAAGACTAGAGTACTCTCAAGAAAATCAGAGATAACAAAGGAACATGTCATGCAAAGATGGGCTCGATAAAGGACAGAAATGGTATGGATCTAACAGAAGTAGAAGATATTAAGAAGAGATGGCACGAATACACAGAAGAACTGTACAAAAAAGATCTTCACGACCCAGATAATCACGATGGTGTGATCACTGACCTAGACCCAGACATCCTGGAATGTGAAGTCAAGTGGGCCTTAGAAAGCATCACTATGAACAAAGCTAGTGGAGGTGATGGAATTCCAGTTGAGCTATTCCAAATCCTGAAAGATGATGCTGTGAAAGTGCTGCACTCAATATGCCAGCAAATTTGGAAAACTCAGCCGTGGCCACAGGAGTGGAAAAGGTCAGTTTTCATTCCAATCCCAAAGAAAGGCAATGCCAAAAAATGCTAAAACTACCACACAATTGCACTCATCTCACACGCTAGTAAAGTAATGCTCAAAATTCTCCAAGCCAGGCTTCAGCAATATGTGAACCGTGAACTTCCTGATGTTCAAGCTGGTTTTAGAAAAGGCAGAGGAACCAGAGATCAAATTGCCAACATCCGCTGGATCATGGAAAAAGCAAGAGAGTTCCAGAAAAACATCTATTTCTGCTTTCTTGACTATGCCAAAGTCTTTGACTGTGTGGATCACAATAAACTGTGGGAAATTCTGAAAGAGATGGGAATACCAGACCACCCGATCTGCCTCTTGAGAAATCTTTATGCAGGTCAGGAAGCAACAGTTAGAACTGGATATGGAACAACAGACTGGTTCCAAATAGGAAAAGGAGTACGTCAAGGCTGTGTACTGTCACCCTGTTTATTTAACTTATATGCAGAGTACATCATGAGAAACACTGGACTGGAAGAAACACAAGCTGGAATCAAGATTGCTGGGAGAAATACCAATAACCTCAGATATGCATATGGCTCCACAGTTATGGCAGAAAGTGAAGAGGAATTCAAAAGCCTCTTGATGAAAGTGAAAGTGGAGAATGTAAAAGTTGGCTTAAAGCTCAACATTCAGAAAATGAAGATCATGGCATCCGGTCCCATCACTAGATGGGGAAACAGTGGAAACAGTGTCAGACTTAATTTTTCTGGGCTCCAAAACCACTGCAGATGGTGATTGCAGCCATGAAATTAAAAGATGCTTACTCCTTGGAAGGAAAGTTATGACCAACCTAGATAGCATATTCAAAAGCAGAGACATTACTTTGCCAAAGTTTAATCTAGTCAAGGCTATGGTTTTTCCTGTGATCATGTATGGATGTGAGAGTTGGACTGTGAAGAAGGCTGAGCGCCAAAGAATTGATGCTTTTGAACTGTGGTGTTGGAGAAGACTCTTGAGAGTTCCTTGGACTGCAAGGAGATCCAACCAGCCCATTCTGAAGGAGATCAGCCCTGGGATTTCTTTGGAAGTAATGATGCTAAAGCTGAAACTCCAGTACTTTGGCCACCTCCTGCAAAGAGTTGACTCATTGGAAAAGACTCTGATGGTGGGAGGGATTGGGGGCAAGAGGAGAAGGGGAAGACAGAGGATGAGATGGCTGGATGGCATCATTGAGTCGATGGACGTGAGTCTGAGTGAACTCCGGGAGTTGGTGATGGACAGGGAGGCCTGGCGTGCTGCGATTCATGGGATCGCAAAGAGTCGGACATGACTGAGTGACTGATCTGATCTGAATATTCTGTTTGTGTGTGCTAAGGCTCTTCAGTCATGTGTGGCTCTTTGTGACCCTATGGACTGTAGCCCAGGCTCCTCTGTCCATAGGATTCTCCAGGGAAGAATACTGAAGTGGGTTGCTATGCCCTTCTCTGGCTTTCCTGGTGGCTCAGATGGTTAAGCATCTGCCTGCAATGCAGGAGATCTGGGTTCGATCCCTGGGTCATGAAGATCCCCTGGAGAAGGAAATGGCAACCCACCTCAATACTCTTGCCTGTAAAATTCCATGGAGAGAGGAGCCTGGTAGGCTACAGTCCATGGGGTTGCAAAGAGTCAGACACGACTGAGCAACTTCATTTTCTTTTCTTTTTTTCTATGCCCTTCTCCAGGGTATCTTTCCCACCCAAGGAGCAAACGGGTTTCTCTTATGTCTCCTGCATTGGCAGGTGGATTCTTTACCACTAGTGCCACCTGTGAAGCCCAAAATTTTAAAAGGAGAATGAAAAACATCCTGTCTTCGGTTTTCATCATTAAGGAATGAAAAAGTAGCCTTCCATTTTTTTCTTTTTTATGGTGGAATAATATTCCTTTAGGGCTGCCCTGAGGCTTCCCTGGTGGCTCAGCAGTGAAGAATCAACATGGGTTTGATCTCTGTTTTGGGAAGATCCCCCGGAGAAGAAAATGGTAACCCACTCTAGTATTCTTGCCTGGGAAATCTCATGAACAGAGGAGCCTGGAAGGCTACAGTGCTTGGGAACACAAAGAATTGACTTAGCAACTAAAATAACAATATTCCCTTAGGTATATATACCACAACTTCTTTATTCATTCAACAATGAACACATAAGTTATTTTTATGTCTTAGATATTCAAAATAATGTTGCTATAAACATGGGAGTACAAATACGTTTTTATTTCCTTTGGATGATTCTCAGAAGTGGAATTTCTATATCATATGGTAGTTCAATCTTTATTTATTTTTTTAGTATTCTTCATATTGTTTTCCATAATAACTGCATAAATTTACATTCCCACAACGTTGCATAATATCCATCCCGCCCTGTTTTTTTTTTAACCATATCCATGTCAGAATTTGTTAGCTCTTATCATCTTGCTGATGGCCATTCTAACAGGTGTGAAGTGATATCTCATTGTGATTTTAATTTTTATTTCCCTAAGGACTAATGATGTGCAACTTTTGATGTACCTGTTGATCTTTCATATATCTTCTTTGGAGAAATGTCTATTTAGACCCCATGCCCAACTTGAAATAGGTTATTTGGTTTCTTGTTATTAAGTTGTATGAGTTCTTACAGATATTGTGAATATTAGCTTATCAAATATATAGTCTGCATTTTTTTATTCCATGGTTTTTAAGTTGATTTTTTTTAATGTAGTCTCAATTGTTTATATTTTATTTTCTTGTCTGGGCTCAGGATTCTAATCCAAAAAATGAGTCTTAAAGGAGATTTATTCCTATGTTTTCATCTAGGAATTTCATGGTTTTAGGTCTTACATTTAAGTCTTTAATCCATTTGGAATTAATTTTTGTGAGTGATTTAAGATATTGGTCTACTTTCATTCTTTTATCTGTGACTATACAATTAACCCAGTGCCATTTATTGAAAAGACTATTTTTTTTTCCCCCACTGAGAAGTCTTGGCTCCCTTGGCAAATACTAGTTGACCGTAATGCATTTGGGTTTATTTCTGGTCTTTCAATTCTCTTCTATTGGCTGGCCTATTTGTCTGTTTTGAGTCAATATTATGTTGTTTTGATAAGTATAACTTTATAGTAAAACTTGAAATTAGGAAGTATGATAGTGAATTCTGCTCTGTTCTTTCTCAAGTTTTGTTTGGCAAAGCAGGGTCTTTTGTGTTTTATGTAAATTTTAGAAATATTTTATTTTTACTTTATAAAAAATGACATTGGGACCTTGATTGGGATTTCATTGAATCTATAAATGACTTTTGAAAATATTGATTTGACATTTTAACAACATTGATTCTTCTAATCCATGAACCTAATCCTTTATTTTTTTGCATCTTCTTTGATTTCTTTTTTCACTGTCTTATAGTTTTCAGAGTAGAGATCTTTCACTCTCTAGTTAAATTTATTCATAAGTATTTTATTTTGTCAATGTTACTGTAAATGGGATAGATTCCTTTCACTTCAAAAATTCATTGTTACAATATACCTTGATTTACTGTACTTTATTTTATTGCTCATCACAGACATTGCATTTTTTCCTTAACAAATAGGTTTGTGACAATCCTACATGAAACACCAACAGCATTTTGCCAATAGAATTCGCTCCTTTAGTTTATATGTCATAATTCGGTAATTTTCACAATATTTTATATGCTTTCATTATTATTTTGCTTTTGAAAAGTGAAAATGAAAGTGTTAGTCTCTCAGTAGTGTCTGACTCTTTGCAACTGCATGGACTGTAGCCTGCCAGGCTCCTCTATCCCTGGAATTCTCCAGGCAAGATTACTGGAGTGGTTTGCCATTCTGTTCTCCAGGGATCTTTCCAACTCAGGAATAGAACCCAGGTCTTTTGAATTGCAAGCAGATTCTTTACCATCTGAGCCATAGGAAATCTGTAATCAGCAATCTTGATGTTACTGTTGTGATTATTTAGGGACACAATCAACTGCGCCTGTATACATATTATGTATGTTCTGACTGTTCCACTCACTGGCCATTTCCCCATTTTCCTTCTTCTCCTCAGGCCTCCCTATTCCTTGAGACAAAACAATGTTCAGATGAGGTTAATAGAAACTTTGAAATGGCCTCTGAGTATTCAAGTGAAAGGAAGAGTTAAGCTTAGTGAGGAAGGCGTTTTGAAAGTCATTGGCTAAGGCGGTCCTAAGATGGCAGAGGAATAGGATGGGGAGACCACTTTCTCCCCCACAAATTCATCAAAAGAACATTTGAGAGCCGAGCAAATTCCACAGAACAACTTCTGAATGCTGGCAGAGGACATCAGGCACCCAGAAAAGCAGCCCATTGTCTTCAAAAGGAAGTAGGACAACATACATAAGATAAAAAGAGAGACAAAAGAGATAGGGACTGAGATCCATCCTGGGAAGGGAGTCTTAAGAAAGAGAGAAGTTTCCAAACACCAGGAAACACTCTCTCTGGCGGGTCTGTGGTGAGCCTTGGAATCTCAGAGGGCAAAATAACTGGGAGGAAAAGTAAATAAATAATTAAAACCCACAGATCACGCGCCTAGCAGAAACTCCCAGCAGTGCAACAGCCCAGACGCTCGCATCCCCCACTAGCAAGCAGGGGAGGGACAGGAAGGCACAGGCTGCATTGCTTAGGTTAATGACCAGGCCTGAGGGCCTGAATGCCCTGAGGGCAATCTGAGGGAACTAGCTTGAGATAGCAACCCAGACTGTGGGATAGCTATCCCCTGATCCCTGTCCTGTGAAAAGCCCTAACCACCTCCAGGCATGCTCACAGAACAAAGGACTGAGCAGAGCTAGCTGGCTGAGGACCGGCCCTTCCCCCACCGGAGACAGGCAGGCAAGGGCAGCCAATGTCGGAAGGGGGCAGTCGCAGCCCCAGAGAGGCATTCTATACCAAACTGAAAGCAGACTTCATTGCTAACCAAGACTTCTTGGGATTCTGGATGCTCGACATCTGCTGGGAGGGTCGCAGCCAGAGATCATCTTCCCAGAAGTGACACACGGCACACCTGAGAAGGCCCGCCCGTTGTACACCCAGAAAACTGAGCAGTTGGGACGGGAAAGGGGATAAGTTGCAGCCTTCAACTGGGGGCGACTTTGCGTGCCAAGGACCTGGTCACCTGAGCTGCTCGGATCTGGGACAGGAGCAAAAGGCAGGCCTAACCAAGTCTGCACCCTTGTGGAGTACCCGAGAACCTGAATCTGAGTGGCTTAGACCTGGGAAATGCATGCAAACTAGGGCCCACATCAAACAGTTCCCAGCAGAGCAACCTAGAGTCTGAGCAGTGTAGACTGGGAAAGCACACACGCTGTGAGCGGGGCAAACCCAGTGTGGCTGAATCACTGTGAACACATGCCAGTGATATTTGTTTGCAGTGTTCCTCCCTCCCCAAAGAATGGCTGAACAAGCGAGACTAAAATAAAAATTAAAAAGTGACCACCACTGTGCCCCTGTGTCAGGGCAGAAATTAGACACTGAAGAGACCAGCAAACAGAAGCTAAAATAAACAGAGGGAACCGCTTTGGAAGTGACAGGTGCAATAGATTAAAACCCTGTAGTTAGCACCGACTACATAGGAAGGGGCCTATAGACCATGAGAAGTACAAGCTGGACCAAGGAACTATCTGAAAATGAACTGACCCCACACTGTCCACAACAGCTCCAAAGAAAGTCTTAGATATATTTTTACTATTATCATTTTTTAAATTAAAAAATGTTATGTTATTTAATTGATTAATTTATTTATTTTTTGTTATTTTTAAGTTCCCATTACTCCTTTTGAAGGAGGAAACAGACAGAGCTGGACTCCATCTCAGGCCAGGCTGTGAACATTAGCTACGTGCATGGTCACCCTCCCAGTAGACACTGAAATTTGTGCCCGGTGTCTATAGAAATGGCATACCAATGGAGCCTCAGGACTTGTACTTGGACTCTCCATTGCCTAAAAGAATATGCTAATTATCTCTGTAACCGAACAAAGTGGTAAATTCCATTATGTTTATCGGGATATGACCACAGGCCTATTGATAAATATCCACTGTTTATCTAGTCTTGTGACACATGAATCATGGGTTAACTTAACTTGCTCAAACCCACCTCCCCAAATTCCTTGAAACTAGTCTGGACAAGGTAAAAGTGACACATGAATCATGGGTTAACTTTGATCGTATCTCTTTTTATAAGATTTTCACAAAAACTGGTCGAGGTCCTTGGCTAAGAGGAACTCTGCCTTGGGCCCGTTGGTGTAATAAAGTGCACCTCACTATCTGCATTGTCCTTCTGAGTGAGTTTGTTTACCAGAACACGTGGCTAAAACACTTTAATTTTCATTTTTATAACCTACTATTACCTTGCACAAAAAAAAAAAAAGACCCTATTTTAAAGCAAACTTCATATATATATCTATCTTATAATTTCTGTGGCTTTGTGTTTTTTGTTTGTTAGTTTGGCTTTTTTTTTTTTAATATTATATTTTTGAGAATCTAACCTCTACTCAAGATTTTTAATCTTTGCTTTTTTGGTATTTGTTATCAACTTTGTACCCTTGACTGACTGACTGACTGACTTGTATCCTTAAGAAACCAATGTTCAATACCCATTTTACCTGGGAGTGAGATCACTGGCCTGATTGCTCTCCCCACCTTTTGACTCCCTTTTTTCTCCACCAGGTCGCCTCTATCTCCCCCCTCCCTCTTTTCTTCTCTACCTAACTCTGTGAATCTCTCTGTGTGTTCTGGGCTGTGGAGAACACTTAGGGAACAGATTACTGGCTGGATCTGTCTCTCTCCTTCTGATTCCCCCTTTTATCCTCCTGGCCTCTTCTGTCTCCTTCCTCCCTCTTCTCTTCTCTGTGTAACTCCATGAACATCTGTGAGGGATCCAGACTCTGGAGAGCACATAGGGAAGTGATTACTGGCTAGCTTGCTCTCTCCTCTTTTGATTCCCCATCTTCTCTTCCTGATCACCTCTATCTCCTCCTCTCTCTTCTCTTTTCCATGTAACTCTGTGTACCTCTCAGGGTGTCCCTCCCTGTGGAGAAACTTTTCATCATTAACCTAGATGTTTTATCATTGGTGCTGAATAGATGGAGAAGTCTTGAGGCTACTGTAAGAATAAGACTGAAAACCAGAGGCAGGAGGCTTAAGTCTAAATCTTGAGAACGCCAGAGAGCTCCTGAATCCAGGGAACATTAACGGATAGGAGCTCATCAAACGCCTCCATACCTACACTGAAACCCAGCACCACTCAAGGGCCAACAAGCTCCAGAGCAAGACATACCATGCAAATTCTCCAGCAACACAGAAACATAACACTGAGCCTCAATATACAGGCTGACCAAAGTCACACCAAACCCATGGACATCTCAAAACTTATTACTGGACACTCCATTGCACTCCAGAAAGAAGAAATCCAGCTCCACCCACCAGAACACCGACACAAACTTCCCTAACCAAAAAACCTTGACAAGCCACCTGTCCATCCCTGCCCATAGCAAGGAACCTCCACAATAAACAGGAACCACCAAATGCCAGAATACAGAAAGGCCACCCCAAATACAGCAATATAAAAAAGATGAAAAGGCAGAGAAATACCCAGCAGGTAAAGGAACAGGATAAATGCCCAGCAAACCAAACAAAAGAGGAAGAGATAGGGAATCTACCTGATAAAGAATTCCAAATAATGATAGTGAAAATGATCCAAAATATTGAAAACAAACTGCAGGTACAGAGAAATAGCCTGTAGACAAGGATTGAGAAGATGCAAGAAAGGCTTAACAAGGACCTAGAAGAAATAAAAAAGAGTCAATATATAATGAATAATGTGATAAATGAGATAAAAAACACTCTGGAGGGAACCAACAGTAGAATAACAGAGGCAGAAGATAGGATAAGTGAGGTAGAAGATAGAATGGTAGAAATAAATGAATCAGAGAGGAAAAAAAGAATTAAAAGAAATGAGGACAACTTCAGAGACCTCTGGGACAATGTTAAACACCCCAACATTCGAATCATAGGAGTCCCAGAAGAAGAAGACAAAAACAAAGACCACGAGAAAATACTTGAGGAGATAATAGTGGAAAACTTCCCTAAAATGGGGAAAGAAATAATCATCCAAGTCAAAGAAACCCAGAGAGTCCCAAACAGGATAAACCCAAGGCAAAATACCCCAAGACACATATGAATCAAATTAACAAAGATCAAACACAAAGAACAAATATTAAAAGCAGCAAGGGAAAAACAACAAATAACACACAAGGGAATTCCCATAAGGTTAACAGCTGATCTTTCAATAGAAACTCTTCAGGCCAGAAGGGAATGGCAGGACATACTTAAAGTGATGAAAGGAAATAACCAACAGCCCAGATTACTGTACCCAGCAAGGATCTCATTCAAATATGAGGGAGAAACCAAAAGCTTTACAGACAAAGAAAAGCTGAGAGAAATCAGCACCACCAAACCAGCCCTCCAACAAATGCTAAAGGATCTTCTCTAGACAGGAAACACAGAAAGGGTGTATAAACTCAAACCCCAAGCAATAAAGTAAATGGTAACGGGATCATATTTATCAATAATTACCTTAAATGTAAATGGGCTGAATGCCTGAATCAAAAGACAAAGACCGGCTGAATGGATACAAAAACAAGACTCCTATATATGCTGTCTACAAGAGACCCATCTCAAACCTGGGGACACATACAGACTGAAAGTGAAGGGCTGGAAAAGATATTCCATGCAAATAGAGACCAAAAGAAAGCAGGAGTAGCAATACTCATATCAGATAAAATAGACTTTAAAACAAAGGCTGTGAAAAGAGACAAAGATGAACACTACATAATGATCAAAGGATCAATCCAAGAAGAAGATATAACAATTATAAATATATACGTACCCAACATAGGAGCACCACAATATGTAAGACAAATGCTAACAAGTTTGAAAGGGGAAATTAACAATAACACAATAATAGTGGGAGACTTTAATACTCCACTCACACCTATGGATAGATCAACTAAACAGAAAGTTAACAAGAAAACACAAACTTTAAATGATACAATAGACCAGTTAGACCTAATTGATATCTATAGGACAGTTCACCCCAAAACAATGAATTTCACCTTTTTCTCAGGCACACATGGAACCGTCTCCATTATAGAGCACATCCTATGCCATAAATCTAGCCTTGGTAAATTAAAAAAAATAGAAATCATTCCAAGCATCTTTTCTGACCACAATGCAGTAAGATTAGATGTCAACTACAGGAGAAAAACTATTAAAAATCCCAACATATGGAGGCTGAACAACACGCTGCTGAATAACCAACAATTCACAGAAGAAATAAAAAAAGAAATAAAAATATGCATAGAAATGAATGAAAATGAAAACACAACAACCCAAAGCCTATGGGACACTGTAAAAGCAGTACTAAGGGGAAGGTTCATAGCAATACAGGCTTACCTCAAGAAACAAGAAAAAAAGTCAAATAAATAACCTAACTCTACACCTAAAGCAACTTGAAAAGGAAGAAATTATGAACCCCAGGGATAGTAGAAGGAATGAAACCTTAAAAATTAGGGCAGAAATAAATGCAAAAGAAACAGAAGAGACCATAGCAAAAATCAAGAAAACCAAAAGCTGGTTCTTTGAAAAGATAAATATAATTGACAAACGATTAGCCAGACTCATCAAGAAACAAAGGGAGAAAAATTAAATCAACAAAATAAGAAATGAAAATGGAGAGATCACAACAGACAACACAGAAATACAAAGGATCATAAGAGACTATTATCAGCAACTATACACAAATAAAATGGAAAACTTGGAAGAAATGGGCAAATTCTTAGAAAAGTACAACTTTCCAAAACTGGACCAGGAAGAAATAGAAAGTCTTAACACACCCATCACAAGTTCGGAAATTGAAACTGTAATCAGAAAACTTCCAACAACAAACAAACAAAAAAAGCCCAGGACCAGACAGCTTCACAGCTGAATTCTACCAAAAATTGAAAGAAGAGCTAACACCTATCCTGCTCAAACTCTTCCAGAAAATTGCAGAGGAAGGTAAACTTCCAAACTCATTCTATGAGGCCACCATCACCCTAATACCAAAACCTGACAAAGATGCCACAAAAGAAGAAAACTACAGGCCAATATCACTGATGATCAGATCAGATCAGTTGCTCAGTCGTGTCCAACTCTTTGTGACCCCATGAATCGCAGCACTCCAGGCCTCCCTGTCTATCACCAACTCCCAGAGTTCACTGAGACTCACATCCATTGAGTCAGTGATGCCATCCAGCCATCTCATCCTCTGTCATCCCCTTCTCCTCTTGCCCTCAATCCCTCCCAGGATCAGAGTTTTCCAATGAGTCGACTCTTCACATGAGGTGGCCAAAGGACTGGAGTTTCAGCTTTAGCATCATTCCTTCCAAAGAAATCCCAGGGCTGATCTTCAGAATGGACTGGTTGGATCTCCTTGCAGTCCAAGGGACTCTCAAGAGTCTTCTCTAACACCACAGTTCAAAAGCATGAATTCTTCGGTGCTCAGCCTTCTTCACAGTCCAACTCTCACATCCATACATGACCACAGGAAACACCATAGCCTTGACCAGACAAACCTTTGTTGGCAAAGTAATGTCTCTGCTTTTGAATATGCTATCTAGGTTGGTCATAACTTTCCTTTCAAGGAGTAAGCGTCTTTTAATTTCATGGCTGCAGTCACCATCTGCAGTGATTTTGGAGCCCAGAAAAATAAAGTCTGACACTGTTTCCACTGTTTCCCCATCTCTTTCCCGTGAAGTGATGGGACCGGATGCCATGATCTTCGTTTTCTTAATATTGAGCTTTAAGCCAACTTTTTCACTCTCCACTTTCACTTTCATCAAGAGGCTTTTGAGTTCCTCTTCACTTTCTGCCATAAGGGTGGTGTCATCTGCATATCTGCATATTTCTCCTGGCACTCTTGATTCCAGTTTGTGTTTCTTTCAGTCCAGCGTTTCTCATGATGTACTACCTCAACATAAAAGCTATATATGACAAACCCTCAGCAAACATTATCCTCAATGGTGAAAAATTGAAAGCATTTCCCCTAAAGTCAGGAAGAAGACAAGGGTGCCCACTCTCATCACTATTATTCAACATAGTTTTGGAAGTTTTGGCCACAGCAATCAGAGCAGAAAAAGAAATAAAAGGAATCCAGATTGAAGAAGAAGAAGAAGTAAAACTCTCACTGTTTGCAGATTACATGATCCTCTACATAGAAAACCCTAAAGACTCCACCAGAAAATTACTAGAGCTAATCAATGAATATTGTAAAGTTGCAGGATATAAAATTAACACACAGAAATCCCTCGCATTCCTATATACTAACAATGAGAAAACAGAAAGAGAAATTAAGGAAAGAATTCCATTCACCATTGTAACGAAAATAATAAAATACTTAGGAATATATCTACTTAAAGAAACAAAAGGCCTATATATAGAAAACTATAAAACACTGATGAAAGAAATCAAAGAGGACACAAATAGATGGAGAAATATACTGTGTTCATGGATCAGAAGAATCAATATAGTGAAAATGAGTATCCTACCCAAAGCAATCTATAGATTCAATGCAATCCCTATCAAGCTACCAACAGCATTTTTCAGAGAACTAGAACAAATAATTTCACAATTCGTATGAAAAAACAAACAAACAAAAAAAAAACACTCAAATAGCCAAAGCAATCTTGAGAAAGAAGAATGGAACTGGAGGAATCAACCTGCATGACTTCAGTCTCTACTACAAAGCCCCAGTCATCAAGACAGTATGGTACTGGTACAAAGAGAAATATAGATCAATGGAACAAAATAGAAAACCCAGAGATAAATCCATGCACCTATGGACAAATTATCTTTGACAAAGGAGGCAAGAATATACAATGGATTAAAGACAATCTCTTTAACAAGTGGTGTTGGGAAAACTGGTCAACCACTTATAAAAGAATGAAACTAGAGCACTTACTAACACCATACACAAAAAAACTCAAAATGGATTAAAGATCTAAACGTAAAACCAGAAACTATTAAACTCCTAGAGGAAAACATAGGCAAAACACTCTCCGACATAAACTACAGCAAGATCCCCTATGACCTACCTCCCAGAATACTGGAAATAAAAGCAAAACTAAACAAATGGGAGCTACTTAAAGTTAAAAGCTTCTGCACAACAAAGGAAACTATAAGCAAGGTGAAGAGACAGCCTTCAGAATGGGAGAAAATAATAGCAAATGAAGCAACTGATAAAGAATTAATTTTAAAAATATACAAGCAACTCCTGCAGCTCAACTCCAGAAAAATAAAAGACCCAATCAAAAAGTGGGCTAAAGAACTAAACAGACGTATCTCCAAAGAGGACATACAGATGGCTAACAAACACATGAAAAGATGCTCACTCATTATCAGAGAAATGCAAATCAAAGCCACAATGAGGTACCATTTCACACCAGTCAGAATGGCTGCGATCCAAAAGTCTACAAGTAATAAATGCTGGAGAGGGTGTGGAGAAAAGGGAACCCTCTTACACTGTTGGTGGGAATGCAAACTAGTACAGCCACTATGGAGAACAGTGTGGAGATTCCTTAAAAAACTGGAAATAGAACTGCCATATGACCCAGCAATCCCACTTCTGGGCATACACACGAAGAAACAGAATTGAAAGAGACACGAGTACCCCAATGTTCATCACAGCACTGTTTATAATAGCCAGGACATGAAAGCAACCTAGATGTCCATCAGCAGATGAATGGATAAGAAAGCTGTGGTACATATACACAGTGGAATATTACTCAGTCATTAAAAAGAATTCGTTTGAATCAGTTCTAATGAAGTAGATGAAACTGGAGCCTATTATACAGAGTGAAGTAAGCCAGAAAGAAAAACACTAATACAGTATACTAACGCATATATATGGAATTTAGAAAGATGGTAACAATAACCCTGTGTACGAGACAGCAAAAGAGACACAGATATATTGAACAGTCTTTGGATTCTGTGGGAGAGGGCGAAGGTGTGATGATATGGGAGAATGGCACTGAAACATGTAAAATATCATATGTGAAAGGAATCGCCAGTCTGGGTTTGATGCATGATACAGGGTGCTTGGGGCTGGTGCACTGGGATGACCCAGAGGGATGGGATGGAGAGGAGGGTGGGAGGGGGGTTTCAGGAAGGGGAACACATGTACACTCATGGCAGATTCAAGTCAATGTAGGTAAAGCCAATACAATATTGTAAAGTAAAATAAATAAATTAAAAAATAAAACAGAAAATCATTGGCTGACAGCTATGTCTCTTGTGTTGAACAGTTAGCTAATTTGTGAATTTGAAGAAAAAGTACTAGAAGGAAATTAAGACTGCTTCTCTAGTGAACACGCAAGTGACAAGAAAGTAAAACAGACTTTTTACTGATACGGATAAAGTTTTAGTGATCGAGATAAAAGATCAAACCAGGCACCACATTCCCTTAAGACAAAAATTCACACAGAATAAGGCTCTCAGTTTAGGTCAGTTCAGTTCAGTTGCTCAGTCGTGTCCAACTCTTTGCAACCCCATGAATCGCAACACGCCAGGCCTCCCTGTCCCTCACCAACTCTCGGAGTTCACTCAAATTCATGTCCATTGATTGGTGATGCCATCAAACCATCTCACCCTCTGTCGGACCCTTCTCCTCCTGCCCCCAATCCCTCCCCGCATCAGAGTCTTCCAGACTCAGCTCTTCAAATGAGGTGGCCAAAGTATTGGAGTTTCAGCTTTAGCATCAGTCCTTCCAATGAACACCCAGGACTGATCTCCTTTAGGATGGACTGGTTGGATCTCCTAACAGTACAAGGGACTCTCAAAAGTCTTCTCCAACACCACAGTTCAAAAGCATCAATTCTTGGGCACTCAGCTTTCTTCACAGTCCAACTCTCACATCCATACATGACCACAGGAAAAACCATAGCCTTGACTAGACAGACCTTTGATGGCAAAGTAATGTCTCTGCTTTTGAATATGCTATCTAGGTTGGTCATAACTTTCCTTTCAAGGAGTAAGCATCTTTTAATTTCATGGCTGCAATAATCATCTGCAGTCATTTTGGAGCCCCCCCAAAATAAAGTCTGACACTGTTTCCACTGTTTCCCCATCTATTTCCCATGAGGTGATGGGACCGGATGCCATGATCTTCGTTTTCTGAATGTTGAGCTTTAAGCCAATTTTTTCACTCTCCACTTTCACTTTCACCAAGAGGCTTTTTAGTTCCTCTTCACTTTCTGCCATAACTGTGGAGCCATATGCATATCTGAGGTTATTGTTATTTCTCCTGGCAATCTTGATTCCAGCTTGTGTTTCTTCCAGTCCAGCGTTTCTCATGATGTACTCTGCATATAGGTAAAATAAGCATGGTGACACTATACAGCCTTGACTTACTCCTTTTCCTATTTGGAACCAGTCTGTTTTTCCATGTCCAGTTCTAACTGTTGCTTCCTGACCTATATATATAGGTTTCTCAAGAGGCAGGTCAGGTGATCTGGTATTTCCATCTTTTTCAGAATTTCCCACAGTTTATTGTGATCCACACAGTCAAAGGCTTTGGCAGAGTCAATAAAGCAGAAATAGATGTTTTCTGGAACTCTCTTGCTTTTTAGATGATCCAGCAGATGTTGGCAATTTGATCTCTGGTTCCTCTGCCTTTTCTAAAACCAGCTTGAACATCAGGAAGTTCATGGTTCACGTATTGCTGAAGCCTGGCTTGGAGAATTTTGAGCATTACTTTACTAGCGTGTGAGATGAGTGCAATTGTGCGGAAGTTTTAGCATTCTTTGGCATTGCCTTTCTTTGGGATTGGAATGAAAACTGACCTTTTCCAGTCCTGTGGCCACTGCTGAGTTTTCCAAATTTGCTAGCATGTTGAGTGTAGCACTTTCACAGCATCATCTTTCAGGATTTGAAATAGCTCAACTGGAATTCCATCAGCTCCACTAGCTTTGTTCCTAGTGATGCTTTCTTTTCTTTTCTTTTTTTTAAATTTTATTTTATTTTTAAACTGTACATAATTGTATTAGTTTTGCCTAATATCAAAATGAATCCACCACAGGTATACATGAGTTCCCCATCCTGAACCCTCCTCCCTCCTCCCTCCCCATACCATCCCTCTGGGTTGTCCCAGTGCACTAGCCCCAAGCATCCAGTATCGTGCATCGAACCTGGACTGGCAACTCGTTTCATACATGATATTTTACATGTTTCAATGCTATTCTCCCAAATCTTCCCACCCTCTCCCTCTCCCACAGAGTCCATAAGACTGTTCTATACATCAGTGTCTCTTTTGCTGTCTCGTACACAGGGTTATTGTTACCATCTTTCTAAATTCCATATATATGCGTTAGTATACTGTATTGGTGTTTTTCTTTCTGGCTTACTTCACTCTGTATAATAGGCTCCAGTTTCATCCACCTCATTAGAACTGATTCAAATGTATTCTTTTTAATGGCTGAATAATACTCCATTGTGTATACATACCATTGATTTCTTATCCATTCATCTGCTGATGGACATCTAGGTTGCTTCCATGTCCTGGCTATTATAAACAGTGCTGAGATGAACATTGGGGTACACGTGTCTCTTTCCCTTCTGGTTTCCTCAGTGTGTATGCCCAGCAGTGGGATTGCTGGATCATAAGGCGGTTCTATTTCCAGTTTTTTAAGGAATCTCCATAGTGGCTGTACTAGTTTGCATTCCCACCAACAGTGTAAGAGGGTACCCTTTTCTCCACACCCTCTCCAGCATTTATTACTTGTAGACTTTTGGATAGCAGCCATTCTGACTGGCGTGAAATGGTACCTCATAGTGGTTTTGATTTGCATTTCTCTGATAATGAGTGATGTTGAGCATCTTTTCATATGTTTGTTAGCCATCTGTATGTCTTCTATGGAGAAATGTCTATTTAGTTCTTTGGCCCATTTTTTGATTGGGTCATTTATTTTTCTGGAGTTGAGCTGTAGGAGTTGCTTGTATATTTTTGAGATTAGTTGTTTGTCAGTTGCTTCATTTGCTATTATTTACTCCCATTCTGAAAGCTGTCTTTTCACCTTGCTAATAGTTTCCTTTGTTGTGCAGAAGCTTTTAAGGTTAATTAGGTCCCATTTGTTTATTTTTGCTTTTATTTCCAATATTCTGGGAGGTGGGTCATAGAGGATCCTGCTGTGATGTATGTCAGAGAGTGTTTTGCCTATGTTCTCCTCTAGGAGTTTTATAGTTTCTGGTCTTACGTTGAGATCTTTAATCCATTTTGAGTTTATTTTTGTGTATGGTGTTAGAAAGTGTTCTAGTTTCATTCTTTTACAAGTGGTTGACCAGATTTCCCAGCACCACTTGTTAAAGAGATTGTCTTTAATCCATTGCATATTCTTGCCTCCTTTGTCAAAGATAAAGTGTCCATATGTGCGTGGATTTATCTCTGGGCTTTCTATTTTGTTCCATTGATCTATATTTCTGTCTTTGTGCCAGTACCATACTGTCTTGATAACTGTGGCTTTGTAGTAGAGCCTGAAGTCAGGTAGGTTGATTCCTCCAGTTGCATTCTTCTTTCTCAAGATTGCTTTGGCTTTTTGAGGTTTTTTGTATTTCCATACAAATTGTGAAATTATTTGTTCTAGCTCTGTGAAGAATACTGTTGGTAGCTTGATAGGGATTGCATTGAATCTATAAAGTGCTTTGGGTAGTATACTCATTTTCACTATATTGATTCTTCCAATCCATGAACATGGTATATTTCTCCATCTGTTAGTGTCCTCTTTGATTTCTTTCACCAGTGTTTTATAGTTTTCTATATATAGGTCTTTAGTTTCTTTAGGTAGATATATTCCTAAGTATTTTATTCTTTCCGTTGCAATGGTGAATGGAATTGTTTCCTTAATTTCTCTTTCTGTTTTCTCATTATTAGTGTAGAGGAATGCAAGGGATTTCTGGGTGTTGATTTTATATCCTGCAACTTTACTATAGTCATTGATTAGTTCTAGTAATTTTCTGGTGGAGTCTTTAGGGTTTTCTATGTAGAGGATCATGTAATCTGCAAACAGTGAGAGTTTTACTTCTTTTCCAATTTGGATTCCTTTTATTTCTTTTTCTGCTCTGATTGCTGTGGCCAAAACTTCCAAAACTATGTTGAATAGTAATGGTGAAAGTGGGCACCCTTGTCTTATTCCTGACTTTAGAGGAAATGCTTTCAATTTTTCACCATTGAGGACAATGTTTGCTGTGGGTTTGTCATATATATCTTTTATTATGTTGAGGTATGTTCCTTCTATTCCTGCTTTCTGGAGAGTTTTGATCATAAATGGATGTTGAATTTTGTCAAAGGCTTTCTCTGCATCTATTGAGATAATCATATGGTTTTATTTTTCAATTTGTTAATGTGGTGTATTACATTGATTGATTTGCGGATATTGAAGAATCCTTGCATCCCTGGGATAAAGCCCACTGGGTCATGGTGTATGATCTTTTTAATGTGTTGTCGGATTCTGATTGCTAGAATTTTGTTAAGGATTTTTGCATCTATGTTCATCAGTGATATTGGCCTGTAGTTTTCTTTTTTTGTGGCATCTTTGTCAGGTTTTGGTATTAGGGTGATGGTGGCCTCATAGAATGAGTTTGGAAGTTTACCATCCTCTGCAATTTTCTGGAAGAGTTTGAGCAGGATAGGTGTTAGCTCTTCTCTAAATTTTTGGTAGAATTCAGCTGTGAAGCCATCTGGACCTGGGCTTTTGTTTGCTGGAATATTTTTGATTACAGTTTCAATTTCCGTGCTTGTGATGGGTCTGTTAAGATTTTCTATTTCTTCCTGGTCAAGTTTTGGAAAGTTGTACTTTTCTAAGAATTTGTCCATTTCTTCCACGTTGTCCATTTTATTGGCATATAATTGTTGATAGTAGTCTCTTATGATCCTTTGTATTTCTGTGTTGTCTGTTGTGATCTCTCCATTTTCATTTCTAATTTTATTGATTTGATTTTTCTCCCTTTGTTTCTTGATGAGTCTGGCTAATGGTTTGTCAATTTTATTTATCCTCTCAAAGAACCAGCTTTTGGCTTTGTTGATTTTTGCTATGGTCTCTTTTGTTTCTTTTGCATTTATTTCTGCTCTAATTTTTAAGATTTCTTTCCTTCTATTAACCCTGGGGTTCTTCATTTCTTCCTTTTCTAGTTGCTTTAGGTGTAGGGTTAGGTTATTTATTTGACTTTTTTCTTGTTTCTTGAGGTGTGCCTGGATTGCTATGAACTTTCCCCTTAGGACTCCTTTTACCATGTCCCACAGGTTTTGGGTGTTGTGTTTTCATTTTCATTCGTTTCTATGCATATTTTTATTTCTTTTTTGATTTCTTCTGTGATGTGTTGGTTATTCAGCAGCATGTTGTTCAGCCTCCATATGTTGGGATTTTAAATAGTTTTTCTCCTGTAATTGAGATCTAATCTTATTGCATTGTGGTCAGAAAAGATGCTTGGAATGATTTCTATTTTTTTGAATTTACCAAGGCTAGCTTTATGGCCCAGGATGTGATCTATCCTGGAGAAGGTTTCATGTGCGCTTGAGAAAAAGGTGAAATTCATTGTTTTGGGATGAAATGTCCTATAGATATCAATTAGGTTTAACTGGTCTATTGTATCATTTAAAGTTTGTGTTTCCTTGTTAATTTTCTGTTTAGTTGATCTATCCATAGGTGTGAGTGGGGTATTAAAGTCTCCCACTATTATTGTGTTATTGTTAATTTCTCCTTTCATACTTGTTAGCATTTGTCTTACATACTGCAGTGCTCCCATGTTGGGTGCATATATATTTATAATTGTTATATCTTCTTCTTGGATTGATCCTTTGATCATTATGTAGTAACCTTCTATGTCTCTTTTCACAGCCTTTGTTTTAAAGTCTATTTATCTGATATGAGTATTGCTACTCCTGCTTTCTTTTGGTCCCTATTTGCATGGAAAATCTTTTTCCAGCCCTTCACTTTCAGTCTGTATGTGTCCCCTGTTTTGAGGTGGGTCTCTTGTAGACAACATATGTAGGGGTCTTGTTTTTGGATCCATTCAGCCAGTCTTTGTCTTTTGGTTGGGGCATTCAACCCATTTATGTTTAAGGTAATTACTGATAAGTATGATCCCGTTGCCATTTACTTTATTGTTTTGGGTTCGAATTTATACACCATTTTTGTGTTTCCTGTCTAGAGAATATCCTTAAGTATTTGTTGGAGAGTTGGTTTGGTGGTGCAGAATTCTCTTAGCTTTTGCTTGTCTGAAAAGCTTTTGATTTCTCCTTCATACTTGAATGAGATCCTTGCTGGGTACAATAATCTGGGCTGTAGGTTATTTTCTTTCATCATTTTCGGTATGTCTTGCCATTCCCTCCTGGCTTGAAGAGTTTCTATGGAAAGATCAGCTGTTATTCTTATGGGAATTCCCTTGTGTGTTATTTGTTGTTTTTCCCTTGCTGCTTTTAATATTTGTTCTTTGTGTTTGATCTTAGTTAATTTGATTAATATGTATCTTAGGGTGTTTCGCCTTGGGTTTATCCTGTTTGGGACTCTCTGGGTTTCTTGGACTTGAGTGATTATTTCCTTCCTCATTTTAGGGAAGTTTTCAACTATTATCTCCTCAAATATTTTCTCATGGTCTTTCTTTTTGTTTTCTTCTTCTGGGACCCCTATGATTCGAATGTTGTAGCGTTTAATATTGTCCTGGAGGTCTCTGAGATTGTCCTCATTTCTTTTAATTCATTTTTTTAATCCTCTCTGATTCATTTATTTCTACCATTCTATCTTCTAATTCACTAATCCTATCTTCTGCCTCTGTTATTCTACTATTTGTTGCCTCCACAGTGTTTTTAATTTCATTTATTGCATTATTCATTATATATTGACTCTTTTTATTTCTTCTAGGTCCTTGTTAAACCTTTCTTGCATCTTCTCAATCCTTGTCTCCAGGCCATTTATCTGTGATTCCATTTTAATTTCAAGTTTTTGGATCAATTTCACTATCATTATTCGGAATTCTTTATCAGGTAGATTCCCTATCTCTTCCTCTTTTGTTTGGTTTGGTGGGCATTTATCCAGTTCCTTTATCTGCTGGGTATTCCTCTGTCTCTTCATCTTGTTTAAATTGCTGAGTTTGGGGTGTCCTTTCTGTATTCTGGTAGTTTGTGGAGTTCTCTTTATTGTGGCGTTTCCTTGCTGTGTGTGGGGTTGTACAGGTGGATTGTCAAGGTTTCCTGGTTAGGGAAGCTTGTGTCGGTGTTCTGGTGGGTGGAGCTGTATTTCTTCTCTCTGGAGTGCAATGAAATGTCCAGTAATGAGTTATGAGATGTCTATGGTTTTAGGGTGAGTTTGGGCAGCCTGTATCTTGAAGCTCAGGGCTGTGTTCCTTTGTTGCTGGAGAATTTGCTTGGTATGTCTTGCCCTGGAACTTGTTGGCCCTTGTGTGGTGCTTGGTTTCAGTGTCAGTATGGAAGCGTTTGATGAGCTCCTGTCAATTAATGTTCCTTGAAGTCAGGAGTTCCCTGGAGTCAGGGTTTGGACTTTAGCCTCCCGCTTCCAGTTATCGGTCTTATTTTTACAGTAGTTTCAAAACTTCTCCTTCTATACAGCACCATTGATAAAACATCTATGTTAAAGATGAAAAGTTTCTCTACTGTGAGGGTCACTCAGAGAGGTTCACAGTGTTACATGGAGAAGAGAAGAGGGAGGAGGGAGTTAGAGGTGACCCAAATGAGATGAGGTGAAATCAATAGTGGAGAGAGTGGGCTAGCCAGTAGTCACTTCCTTATGTGCACCCCACAACTGGACCGCTCAGAGATGTTCATGGAGTTATACAGAGAAGAGAAGGAGGAAGGAGACAGAGGTGGCCAGAAGGATAAAAGGGGGGAATGAAAAGGAGGGAGACAGATCCAGCCAGTAATCAGTTCCCTAAGTGTTCTCCACCGTCTGGAACACACAGAAATTCACAGAGTTTGGTAGAGTAGAGAGGGGTTAGGGAGGAGACACAGGCGACCTGGTGGAGAAAAAGGAGAGTCCAAAGGGAGAGAGAGCAGTCAAGCCAGTAATCTCTCTCCCTAGTGAAAAATGGGTACTGAAGATTGGGTTCTTAAAGGTACAAAATTGGTAACAAATACATAAAAGCAAAAATTAAAAATCTAGAGTAGAGTTTGGAATTTCAAAAGTACGATGTTAAAGAAAAGAAGAAGGAAAAGAAAGAGAGAACAAATAAACAAAGAAAAACAAACAAGGTCACAAAAATTATAAAGAAACTACAGGTACAAAATTGATAACTAATACCAAAAAGCTAAAATTAAAAATCTAGAGTAGAGTTTGGAATTTCAAAACTACAATGTTAAAGAAAAGAAGAAAAAAAAAAGGTCAAAAATTATAAAATATATATATATGAAGTTTGCTGAAGAAGAAAAAAATAGGGTCTTTTTTTTTTTTGCAAAGTAATAGGTTATAAAAGTGAAAATTAAAGGAACAATAGAGGACTTAAAATTTTTTTTTAATTTAAAAAAAAGGAAGAAAGAATGATCATAAAAATAGTAAAATATATCTAGGACTTTCTCTGGTTTTGTTGTGAGTATTGTGGGTTCAGTTCATTTTTGGCTAGTTCCTTGGTCCGACTTATATTTCTCAAGGTCTATAGGCCCCTTCCTATGTAGTCTGTAGAAACCACAGAGTTTTAATCTATTGCCTGTAGCTTTCAAGGTGTTTCCCTCTGTTATAGCTTCTTCTGTTTGCTGGTCTCTTCAGTGTCTGGTTTCCACCCTGACACAAAGGGGACGGTGGAGGACACTTTTTGTTTGTTTGTTTGTTTTTCTTTTTTTTTTTTTTTTTTATTAGGCTCACTTGTTCAGTCACAATGTGGGGATGTAGGGAGGGATTCTGCAAACAAATAACATTGGCGTGCGCTCGCAGTGCCTCAGCCACACTGGGTCTGCCCCCACTCACGGCACGTGTAGCCTCCTTGCCCACACTGCTCGGGCTCTAGGTTGTTCTGCCGGGAACAATCCGAGGCTGGCCCTTGGCTGCGTGCACCTCCCAGGTCCAAGCCGCTCAGGTTCAGGCACTCGGGTAGTCCTCAGAGGCACAGACTCGGTTGGGCCTGCGTTTTGTGCTCTTCCCAGGTCCGAGCAGCTCAGGTGATGAGGTGTTTGGCGAGCGCCAATGCTGCGACTTATCGCCTCCCCGCCACTCGGTTATCTGGGTGTAAAACCGGCGCACCTTCTCAGGCAGATATTGACCGTCCAGACCCCCAAGAAGTTTTAGTTAGCAAAGAAGCCTGCTTACGGTTTTATAGATAATGTCTCTCTGGGGCTGCGATTGCCCCCTTCCAGCTCTGGCTGCCTGTCACCAGAGGGGGAAGGTCTGCAGCCAGCTATCTCTGTTCAGTCCTTTGTTCCGTGCGCGGGCCTGGCGGTGTCTTAGGTTAGGGCTGGCTTTTCGCGTGGTAGATATCCCACAGTCTGGTTTGCTAGCCCAAATTATTTCGCTCAGATAGCGCTCAGGGTATTTAGGCCAGATTCTTACTCTAAGCGATGCAGCCTGCGCCAGCACCTCCCTGCCCAGCCCCCGCTTGCTAATGGTGTGAGCAGGCGTCTGCACTGCTTCTCCGCTGGGGGAGTTACCGTAGGGCTTGCAATCTGCGAGTTTTAATTGTTTATTTATTTTTTCTCCCTGTTATGTTGTCCTCTGTGCTTCCAAAGCTCGGCACAGATTTGGCAGTGAGAAGGTTTCCTGGTGTTTGGAAACTTCTCTCTTTTTAAGACTCACTTCCTGGGATGGAACTCCGTCCCTCCCTCTTTTGTCTCTTTTTTTGTCTTTTATATTTTTTCCTACCTCCTTTCGAAGAGTTGGGTTGCTTTTCTGGGTGCCTGATGTTCTCTGCCGGCATTCAGAAGTTGTTTTGTGGAATTTACTTGATGTTTAAATGCTCTTTTGATGAATTTGTGGGGGAGAAAGTGTTCTCCCCGTCCTACTCCTCCATCATCTTGGCTCCTCCCCCCCCACCCCAGTGATGCTTTCTAAGGCCCACTTGACTTCACATTCCAGGATGTCTGGTTCTAGGTGAGTGATCATACCATCATGATTATCTGGGTCTTGAAGATCATTTTTGTACAGTTCTGTGTATTCTTGCCACCTCTTCTTAATATCTTCTGTGTCTATTAGGTCCATACCATTCCTGTCCTTTATTGAGCCCATCTTTGCATGAAAATTTCCCTTGGTATCTCTAATTTTCTGAAAGAGTTCTCTAGTCTTTCCCATTCTGTTGTTTTTGTCTATTTCTTTGCACTGATAGCTGAGGAAGGCTTTCTTATCTCTACTTGCTATTCTTTGGAACTTCACATTCAGATGCTTATATCTTTCCTTTTCTCTTTTGCTTTTCACTTCTCTTCTCTTCACAGCTCTTTTTAAGGCCTCCCCAGACAGCCATTTTGTTTTTTTGCATTTCTTTTCCATGGGGATGGTCTTGATCCCTGTCTCCTCTACAATGTCATGAACCTCCATCCATAGTTCATCAGGCACTCTATCAGATCTAGACCCTTAATTCTATCTCTCACTTCCAGTGTATAATCATAAGGGATTTGATTTACATCATATAACTTATATGCAGAGTACATCATGAGAAACGCTGGACTGGAAGAAACACAAGCTGGAATCAAGATTGCTGGGAGAAATATCAATTACCTCAGATATGCAGATGACACCACCCTTATGGCAGAAAGTGAAGAGGAACTCAAAAGCCTCTTGATGAAAGTGAAAGTGGAGAGTGAAAAAGTTGGCTTAAAGCTCAACATTCAGAAAACGAAGATCATGGCATCTGGTCCCATCACTTTATGGGAAATAGATGGGGAAACAGTGGAAACAGTGTCAGACTTTATTTTTGGGGCTCCAAAATCACTGCAGATGGTGACTGCAGCCATGAAATTAAAAAACGCTTACTCCTTGGAAGGAAAGTTATGACCAACCTAGATAGCATATTCAAAAGCAGAGACATTACTTTGTCAACAAAGGTTAATCTAGTCAAGGCTATGGTTTTTCCTGTGGTCATGTATGGATGTGAGAGTTGGACTGTGAAGGCGGCTGAGCGCCAAAGAATTGATGCTTTTGAACTGTGGTGTTGGAGAAGACTCTTGAGAGTCCCTTGGACTGCAAGGAGATCCAATCAGTCCATTCTGAAGGAGATCAGCCCTGGGATTTCTTTGGAAGGAATGATGCTAAAGCTGAAACTCCAATACTTTGGCCACCTCATGGGAAGAGTTGACTCATTTGAAAAGACTGTGATGCTGGGAGGGATTGGGGGCAGGAGGAGAAGGGGACGACAGAGGATGAGATGGCTGGATGGCATCACTGACTCGATGGACGTGAGTCTGAGTGAACTCTGGGAGTTGGTGATGGACGGGGAGGCCTGGCATGCTGCGATTAATGGGGTCGCAAAGAATCAGACACGACTGAGTGAATGATCTGATCTGATACATGAATGGTCTAATGGTTTTCCCTACTTTCTTCAATTTATGTCTGAATTTGGCAATAAGGAGTTCATGATCTGAACCACAGTCAGCTCCCGGTCTTGTTTTTACTGACTGTATAGAGCTTCTCCATCTTTGGCTGCAAAGAATGTAATCAATCTGATTTTGGTGTTGACCATCTGGTGATGTCCATGTGTAGAGTCTTCTCTTGTGTTGTTGGAAGAGGGTGCTTGCTATGACCAGTGCATTCTCTTGGCAAAAGTCTATCAGCCTTTATCCTGCTTCATTCTGTATTCCAAGGCCAAATTTGCCTGTTATACAGGTGTTTCTTGACTTCCTACTTTTGCATTCCAGTCCCTTGTAATGAAATGGACATCTTTTTTGGGGGTGTTAGTTCTAAAGGTCTTGTAGGTCTTCATAGAACCGTTCAACGTCAGCTTCTTCAGCATTACTGGTTGGGACATACAGCTTGGATTACTGCGATATTGAATGGCTTGCTTTGGAAACGAACAGAGATCATTCTGTCGTTTTTGTGACTGCATCCAAGTACTGCATTTCAGACCCTTTTGTTGACCATGATGGCTACTCCATTTCTTCTAAGGGGTTCCTGCCCACCATAGTAGGTATAATGGTCATCTGAGTTAAATTCACCCATTCCAGTCCATTTTAGTTCACTGATTCCTAGAATGTCGACATTCATTCTTGCCATCTCCTATTTGATCACTTCCAATTTGCCTTGATTCAGGGATCTGACATGCCAGGTTCCTATGTGCCGTATTGCTCTTTACAGCATCGGACCTTGCTTCTATCACCAGTCACATCCACAACTGGGTATTGTTTTTGCTTTGGCGCCATCCCTTCATTCTTTCTGGAGTTATTTCTCCACTGATCTCCAGTAGCATATTGGGCACCTACTGACCTGGGGAGTTCCTCTTTCAGTATCCTATCATTTTGCTTTTCCATACTGTTCATGGGGTTCTCAAGGCAAGAATACTGAAGTGGTTTGCCATCACTCTCTTCAATTCTATGAAGGCCAAGAGAGGTTAGGAAGCTGCTGAAGAAGAGTTTGAAGCTAGTAGAGGTTGGATCATGTGGTTTAAGAAAAGAAGCCATATCCATAATTTCTCCACAATATCAAAAAGCAAAGTAAGTGCTGATGTAGAATCTATAATGAGCTATCAAGAAGAACTAAGAACTAACTAACTAATAATTAATAAAGTTGACTACACTAAACAGCAGATTGACAGTGTAGACAAAATAGCCTTCTATTGGAAGAAGATGTCATATAAGAACTTCAGAGGTAGAGAGGAAAAGTCAATTGCCATCTTCAAAAGACAGGCTGATTCTCTTGTTCGGGGCTAATGAATCTGATGACTTTAAGTTGAAGCCAGTGCTCATTTACTTTGAAATGTAAATGAGCACTTTGAAAACCCCAAGTCCCTTAAACATTATGTTAAATCTGCTCTGCTTGTTCTCTGTGAAGGGAACAACAAAGCTTGGATTACAATATATTTATTTGCAACATGCTTTACTGAATATTTTAAACTCACTCTTGAGACCTACTGCTCAGAAAAAAAACATTCCTTTCAAAATATAACTATTCATTGACAAGGTGCCTGGTCACCCAATTGTCCTTTTAGACATGGACAATGAGATTAATATTGTTTTCAGGGCTGCTAGCACAACAGTTGTAATTTGAGTATTCTTTGGCATTGCCTTTCTTTGGGATTGGAATGAAAACTGACCTTTTCCAGTCCTGTGGCCACTGCTGAGTTTTCCAAATTTGCTGGCATATCAAGTGCAACACTTTCATAGCATCATCTTTCAGGATTTGAAATAGCTCTACTGGAATTCCATCACCTCCACTAGCTTTGTTTGTAGTGATGCTTTCTAAGGCCCACTTGACTTGACATTCCAGGATGTCTGGCTCTAGGTGAGTGATCATACCATCGTGATTATTTTGGTCGTGAAGATAATTTTTGTACAGTTCTTCTGTGTATCCTTGCCACCTCTTCTTAATATCTTCTGCTTCTGTTAGATCCATACCATTTCTGTCCTTTATCGAGCCCATCTTTGCATGAAATGTTCCCTTGGTATCTCTAATTTTCTTGAAGAGATCTCTAGTCTTTCCCATTTTGTTGTTTTCCTCTATTTCTTTGCACTGATCGCTGAGGAAGGCTTTCTTATCTCTCCTTGCTATTCTTTGGAACTCTGCATTCAGATGCTTATATCTTTCCTTTTCTCTTTTGCTTTTCACTTCTCTTCTTTTCACAGCTATTTGTAAGGCCTCCACAGACAGCCATTTTGCTTTTTTGTATTTCTTTTCCATTGGGATGGTCTTGATCCCTGTCTCCGGTACAATGTCACGAACCTCAGTCCATAGTTCATCAGGCACTCTATCTATCAGATCTAGTCCCTTAATTCTATTTCTCACTTCCACTGTATAATCATAAGGGATTTGATTTAGGTCATATCTGAATGGTCTAGTGGTTTTCCCTACTTTCTTCAATTTAAGTTTGAATTTGGCAATAAGGAGCTCATGATCTGAGCCACAGTCATCTCCTGGTCTTGTTTTTACTGACTGTATAGAGCTTCTCCATCTTTGGCTGCAAAGAATGTAATCAGTCTGATTTCGGTGTTGACCATCTGGTGACGTCCATGTGTACAGTCTTCTCGTGTTGTTGGAAGAGGGTGCTTGCTATGACCAGTGCGTTCTCTTGGCAAAATTTTATTAGCCTTTACCCTGCTTCATTCCATATTCCAAGGCCAAATTTGCCTGTTACTCCAGGTGTTTCTTGACTTCCTACTTATGCATTCCAGTCCCCTGGAATGAAATGGACATCTTTTTTGGGTATTAGTTCTAAAAGGTCTTGTAGGTCTTCATAGAACCGTTAAACTTCAGCTTCTTCAGCATTACTGGTTGGGGCATAAACTTGGATTACTGTGATATTGAATGGCTTGCCTTGGAAACAAACAGAGATCATTCTGTCGTTTTTGAGACTGCATCCAAGTACTGCATTTCAGACTCTTTTGTTGACCATGATGGCTAATCCATTTCTTCTAAGGGATTCCTGCCTGCAGTAGTAGATATAATGGTCATCTGAGTTAAATTCACCCATTCCAGTCCATTTTAGTTTGCTGATCCTAGAATGTCGATGTTCACTCTTGCCATCCCTTGTTTGACCACTTCCACTTTGCCTTGATTCAGGGACCTGACATTCCAGGTTCCTATGCAATATTGCTCTTTACAGCATTGGATCTTGCTTCTATCACCAGTCACATCCTCAACTGGGTATTCTTTTTGCTTTGGCGCCATCCCTTCATTCTTTCTGGAGTTATTTCTCCACTGATCTCCAGTAGCATATTGGGCACCTACTGACCTGGGGAGTTCCTCTTTTAGTATCCTATCATTTTGCCTTTTCATGCTGTTCATGGGGTTTTCAAGGCAAGAATACTGAAGTGGTTTGCCATTCCCTTCTCCAGTGGACCACATTCTGTCAGATCTCTCCACCATGATCCGCCTATTTTGGGTGGCCCCACAGGGCATGGCCTACTTTCATTGAGTTAGACAAGGCTGTGGCCCTAGTGTGATTAAATTGACTAGTTTTCTGTGAGTATGGTTTCAGTGTCTGCCTTCTGATGCCCTCTTGCAACACCTACTGTCTTACTTGGGTTTCTCTTACCTTGGACGTGGGGTATCTCTTCACGGCTGATCCAGCAAAGTGCAGATCTTCCGGATGTTTAAGCTGGTTTTAGAAAAGGCAGAAGAACCAGGGATCAAATCGCCAACATCCTCTGCATCATTGAAAAAGCAAGAGAGTTCCAGAAAAACACCTATTTCTGCTTTATTGACTATGCCAGAGCCTTTGACTGTGTGGGTGACAATAAACTGTGGAACATTCTTAAAGAGATGGGAATACCAGACCACCTGACCTGCCTCTTGAGAAACCTATATGCAGGTCAGGAAGCAACAGTTAGAACTGGACATGGAACAACAGACTGGTTCCAAATAGGAAAAGGAGTACGTCAAGACTGTATATTGTCACCCTGCTTATTTAACTTATATGCCGAGTATATCATGAGAAACTCTGGGCTGGAAGAAGCACAAGATGGAATCAAGATTGCCGGGAGATTTATCAATAACCTCAGATATGTAGATGGCACCACCCTTATGGCAGGAAGTGAAAAGGAACTAAAAAGCCTCTTGATGAAAGTGAAAGAGGAGAGTGAAAAAGTTGGCTTAAAATTCAACATTTGAAAACAAAGATCATGGCATCCTTTCCCATCACTTCATGGGAAAGAGATGGGGAAACAGTGGAAACAGTGTCAGACTTTATTTTTTGGGGCTCCAAAATCACTGCAGATGGTGACTGCAGCCATGAAATTAAAAGACGCTTACTCCTTGGGAGAAAAGTTATGACCAACCTAGATAGCATATTGGAAAGCAGAGATGTTACCCTGCCAACAAAGGTCTGTTTAGTCAAGGCTATGGTTTTTCCAGTGGTCATGTATGGATGCAAGAGTTGGACTGTGAAGAGAGCTGAGCGCTGAAGAATTGGTGCTTTTGAACTGTGGTGTTGGAGAAGACTCTTGAGAGTCTCTTGGACTGCAAGGAGATCCAACAAGTCCATTGTAAAGGAGATCATCCTGGGTGTTTTTTGGAAGGAATGATGCTAAAGCTGAAACTCCAATACTTTGGCCACCTCATGCAAAGAGTTGACTCATTGGAAAAGACTCTAATGGTGGGAGGGATTGGGGGCAGAAGGAAAAGGGATGACAGAGGATGAGATGGCTGGATGGCATCACTGACTTGATGGACGTGAGTTTGAGCAAACTCTGGGAGTTGGTGATGCACAGGCAGGCTTGGTGTGCTGCGATCATGGGGTCGCAAAAAGTCAGACAGGACTGAGTGACTGAAGGTAACTGAACTGAGCACAATAATCTTTCTGCAGCCCATGATCAAGCAGTAATTTTGATCTTCAGGTATTATTTTTTAAGGAATACGTTTTGTAGGTTTATAGCTGCCTTTTAGTGATTCCTCTGATGAATCTGGGCAAAGTTAGTTGAAAACTGTCTTGGAAGGGTTCACCATTTTAGATGCCATTAAGGATGTTTGTGATTCATGGAAAGAGGTAAAAATATGGACACTAAGAGAAGTTTGAAAAATGTTGATTCCAACCCTCATGGATAACTTTAAGGGTTCAATATTTCAGTAGAGGAAGTCGCTATAGATGCAGTGGAAATAACAAAAGAACTAGAATTAGAAGTGGACCCTGAAAATATAAAAATGTGCATTGCTACATTCTCATCATAAAACTTGCATATATGCAGAGTTGCTTCTTATGGGTAAGCAATGAAAAGTGATTTCTTGAGATATGATCTACTTCTGGTGAAAATGAAGTGAAGTCTGTTGAAATAACAATATAGGATTGGAAATATTTAAAAATTTTAGTTGATAAAGTGGCAGTCTTTGAGAGGAATGTCTGCAATTTTGAAAGAAGTTCTACTGTGAGTAAAATGCTGTCAACCAGTGTTGTATGCTATAGAGAAATTGTTCCCGAACAGGAGAGACAATTAATGCAGCAAACTTCATTATTGTCTTAATTTATTTCCACCACCAGCTGATCCTGCAGCAACCACCACCCTGATCATTTAGTAGCCATTGACTTTGAGAGCAAGACCCTCCGCCAGGAAAAAGATTATGAATCATCGAAGGCTCAGATAATGGTTAGCGTTTTAAGCAATAAATTAATATTTTTTTAAAAAACATTATTAGAATATAATTGTTTTACAATGTTGTGTTAGTTTCTGCTGTACAATGATGTGAATCAGCCATATGTATATATACATCCCCTCCCTCTTAGATCTCCTTCCCTCCCTCAACTCCTTCCATACTTATAGGTCACCACATAGCACAAACTGAGTGCTCTGTGCAATGTAGTAGGTTCCCACTAGCTATCTGTTTTACAAAGCATGATAGTGCATGTACATCAACCTTTTTTATTGGTTTATTTCCCACCACTACAGTACGTTAATCTTAATGTCTCAGTTCATTCTTAAAACGTGTATGTGGAATCTAGAAAGATGGTACAGATGAACGTAATTGCAGGGCAGGAGTAGAGACGCAGACATAGGGAATGGATGTATAAGCAACAAATTATTTTCATTTTTTGTTTGTTTTTTCTTTTTTATTATAAATTTATTTAATTGGTGGCTAATTACTTTACAATATTGTATTGGTCTTGCCAAACAAATTATTTTTAGAATAAAATATGTTCATGGTTATTCCACACTTAATAGATTACAGTATATATAAACAAAATTTTTATATGCACTGGAAAGCCAAAAAATACTATGTGATGATCTATTCTCAATATTTACTTTATTACAGTAATCTGGAACAAAACCCACAATTTCTCCAAGGCATGCCCATATTTTGAATATGCCATCCCATCCTCTCTTGGCCTGAAAGTTTCTGATGAGAAATTGTGTTATGGGAAGTTCTCTTGTATACTGCTTCTCTATTTCCTCTTGCTGCTTTTGCAATTCTTTCTTTGTCTTTGACTTCTGACAGTTTAATTATAATGTGTATCAGTGTAGCCCTATTTGGGTTCAACATATTTAGGACATCTTTGGGCCTCATGGATCTGGTTATCTGAGGAAGTTTTCAGCCATTATTGCTTTAAATATATTTTCTGTCTCTTTCTCTATTTCTTTTCCTTCTGGAATTCCCACAATGCAGGTGTTGCTTCTTTTCATTCTGATCCATAGTTTCTACAGTTTTTCCCTTGTTTTCACTATTTTTTCTTTTTGCCCAACTATCTGGGCAATTTTTCAGTGTATCACCTCCAGATGGTTATTTCTTTTTTCTGCATGTAGAGTTTACTTTTGAAATTGTCTAATTAACTCTACAGTGCAATTACTATTTTTTTCAGCTTTGAGATTTATGTCTTTAAGTTCTAAAATAAACATAAATTTATTTATTTTTTTAAATGGGTTTCTGTTTCCTTGTTGAACTTCTCATTTTGTTCTTGCATTATTTTCCTAAATTTGTTTAGTTATCCATCTGTGTTTTCTGTGGTTCACTAAACTTACTCAAGAGGAGTATTCTGAATTCTTTGTCTGACAATTCATAGATATCCTTTTCTTTATGGTTAACTGTTGGGGATTTATTAGTTTATTTTGATGGTGTAATTTTTACCTGATTTTTTTTTCATGATCCTTGATTCTTCAGATTGGTATCTGCAAATTTGGGTAATGGAGTTTCTCTTCTAGACTTTATAGGTTTGCAATGTCAGAGACAGTTCTTCATCAGTCAACTCAATTTGGGTGTCTGTGTGTGTCTGCTGATAATATTTGGGCAAGTGGGGTTTGCTATTATGATCTGTTTTGGAGTGAAACAATTGTTCAATCTCTGAGGATAGAAATGGTGATTGTGTCACAAGCTGAGAATAAATAAGACTGCTGGCTTTGTTCCTTATCTGAGCAAGTGTCTAGGATAGACTTTACCTTACCTGGGCTCTCTGGTCAGGTTTGCTAGATAATTGAAATTTATTACTATATTCAGTAATAAATGGATCTATAAACTAGCTTCCCTGTAGGACAGGACCCAGGGCCTGCAAAGTTTATTGTTTGAAGACCTGAATCAGGCTAGAGTGTTCACCAAATTACCTGGTCAGGTGAGATCCTTGGCTTTTCTCTACAGATAGAAAAGCCTTCTCTCTGCTCAAGTGCCACTGTACTTCTGAATGGGCTACACAGCTTCCATGTGCTCTGGTTAGGTTCACTGGTTGGGCAAGCTGAATGTTGAATGGGGTTTCAAATGAGATTTATTGCCTAGGCTCAGTAGGGAAAGCCATTCTAAAGCTGGTAAAGCTCTTTGCTTGCTGTATGAACTCAAGCCAATTTGCTCCCCTAGTTCCCTAGTTAAATAGAGCCACAAGATTTTGCTCTGCAAAATATTGTTATTACTCTGCCTGTTCACCTCTCAGCTTAAGTTCCTCTGGGCTGCACAGCTCCCAAGAATACAGATGAAGCCAAAAGACATTCTCCACAATGGCTAAGACTATGACTCAGTCTCATTGCCTGGGCATAAGGGGGAAAGGCCACTCCAGGCTACCTTCATTTTCCCAAACAGGCCCTCCATTTGGGAAGGGCTGGAAGCTACCTGAAGTCCTGACTATGACTTAATCTGCCCAGCTGTGTTTAGTAAGAAAATGCTCCATATTTAGTATAGGAACAAAGGCTCTGGGGGCAATAATTTTGTCTGCCCACCTCTGGGTTTAAGTGCCACTAAGTCACACTGCTTCCAGGAGTTGTAACCAGACAGATACTAGTCAGAATACACTTTTGACAAGCAAAATTATTGGATGCATCTACCAATGGGCTGTTGAAATCATTAAAGAATATTAAGGGTAGAAGATAGACTGAGATAGATATCAACATTTCAGTGAATGGGGTCATGACTATAACATCTGTAGCTAAAGGCAAAACACAAAGGCACAGTATAATTTCAGATTTTATTAGCTTCAATGGGTTGTTTATTTTTTATTTTTATTTTTTGCTAATAAAGAAAGGGTGAGGTGGTAATGGTATGGAATGATAACATTTTCTATACTGTTTGATTGCTAATATTATGTTTCTAGGACTGTGACAAGAGCTGATCGCAGATGATATCAGTTAGGTGACCATAGATGATCATGAACCAATGATTAAATACAAGTATTTGTATTTAAACTCCAGTAGACTGAAGGAAGACCTATGTGCATAGTCACCGTAGCTATTGCTTGAATTAGTATCAATGCACAAGTCTGAAACATATTTGAGTGTCCTGCAAAAAGACATTATTTTGAGCATTGAGACAGTCTTTAGTTAATGAATGGAAATAGTGGGAAAATTTACTGACATAAGGGACCCAGAAGAAGATGGAAAAAAAATCGTTGTGGAGGACAGAATTGGGAGAAAAGAAAAGGTGATAGATTGGGCTCAAGAACATTACAAGCCACTTGGGAATAAGAGAAATCTAAAAAATGGGATACTGGGACTCTAAATTTTGAATGTTGGCTATTGTAAAGAAAGTGGTACATTTGGTTTAGTATCAGCAGTTTCTTCAGTGAGAGTGGACACTGGAGTCAATGGCCAGAGGAATTTCCTGATATGAAAGCCAAGACTGACCCTTTTCTTTACTTTTCCTATGATGACAGCAACCTTTGTAGCTCCACTCTCTGTGTCCAGGGAGCTCAGACTGGTAGTAGCATCTGTTTATGAGAGGTACTAAAAATAATATCTCATACATTTCCTAGACTAAAACAATAGAACAGTGAACAGAAAGATGACTTTACCTGATTATTAACCATGTTACCTGAATATGAGAACTTTTTATCTGAATATAAATTCAATTTAAAAATCCAAAAATCCACCTTGTATATTTTATATAATTTCTGTTAAAGTTTTCTGCCAATTGTCAAATAAATATCTACTGACTGCCTGTGATGTGTTCAGTCTTATCACTAGAGATGAAGATATAATGGTGAACAAAAAATAAGCAGTCACAGATTTTAGGATCTTAGAAAGCTTTAAATTTAATAAAAGGACAGGAGGCAGACATTAATCAAATGAATATAAACAAATGTATAGTTACAAATTAGTATACATACATACTCAATGGAGAGGGACATAAATTAATAAGAGTATGACAACAACAAGAAGAAGAAGAAAAGAATTACCTTAGGGGGAATGCAAAAGCTTCCTGAGAAGATTACATATCTAGTGAGATGTGAAAATGGAGAATTGTTGATTATGTATAAATGGCTGGGGAAGGTCATCTAACTTGATACCAAGCAAAGAGCAATGATTAGGCAAAGAATCTGGAATGGGAGGGAACATGAGATTTTACACATTTGAAAAAGTCATGTCTAGCTAGGATATGGACAGAGTGTGTTTGGGATGAAAATGTGAAAGTGAAAGTTGATCAGGCATGTCTGACTCTTTGCGACCCCATGCACTGTACAGTCCATGGAATTCTTCAGGCCAGAATACTAGAGTGGGTAGCCTTTCCATTCTCCAGGGGATCTTCCCAACCCAGGGATTGAATCCAGGTCTCCCACATTGCAGGAGCGTTCTTTACCAGCTGAGCCACCAGGGAAGCCCAAGATGAGAATAGGGAAATAGAAAGAGGTAGGCTACAGAGTCTGATAGACCATATTGAGGATTTATTTTTGTCTGTTTCCCTGAGAGTAGTCAGAAACTAGTGCAAGGTTTCGGAAAGGATTTATGAGATTGTATTTGCATTTTGCAAAAATTACTGACTGCAGTGTAGATTGCAGGAGGAGGAAGCTGGATGCCAGGTGACTAATAAGGAAGCTGTTATCATAGCCTAGGGCTTCCCTGGTGGCTCAGCTGGTAAAGAATCCACCTGCAATGTGAGGGACCTGGGTTTGATTCCTGGGCTGGGAAGATGCCATGGAGAAGGGAATGGCAACTCACTCCAATATTCTGGCCTGGAGAATTCCATGAACTGTACAGTAAATGGGATCTCAAAAAGTCGGACATGGCTGAGCAACTTTCACTTTCACTTTTTCTTAGCCCAGGCCAAGCTGATAGTAACTTGGAGCCTGGACAATTTGAATTGTATCAATAAGAACTGGCGTTCTGAATTCCGTTTAAACTCTTCCAAATGGTTTCAATGACACATTGGTATTTTAAAATATTAATGATTTTAACATTTCATGCAAGTACACAGTTTAGACATTTCTACCAAACACAACATTAGGCTTAATTGTAGCTGCCTTTTCACTGACTCAAATTAAAATTGCATAATTTTACTTATGCTAATTTAAATTATATTTATTTCACAAATATTCCTTCATTATTAACTTCTCTTGTACTTTCTTTCTATACATGCAACTGTCCCTGTTATTCATTCAAATAGCACCCTTTTGGGTATGATTGACATAATAGCTACTTAACATTGGAAACTAAATATTTCATTTATGTGAAATACATTCAACTTACTTGATAAAATATAGGAATTCCTATGTTCCCTGAAACTGTTCTTCTGAAAATGATGTCTTACTAAGAAATTTTGACACTATTTTTCCTGGTCACTTTCTTTTTCATTTTACTGCCACATTTACCACTTCATAGCCCATGCAATTTTGCTTTCATAGAATGGAGACAGACTGCGGATTGCTCTGTCTGTATCAGAATAGCTGCTGCCCTATTTAGCTACTGCAGACAATTAACTCATTTTAGAAAACACTTTACTAGGCAGAAGTGGAGAACAAAGAAAGTAAAAGGTCTTTGGATATATATATATATATATATTTTAACTAATAAGACATTTCTAGGACATCTTATAAAATAAGATTCACATTTTTTTTATGGTAAAAGATAGTAAAGAGTATTTTCATGGATGTCAGATAACCCAATATTCATGAAAGAGCAAATGCTCTATAGTCACAGTACATGTGTTCAAGTTTTGACCCAGTCACTTTCTAAGTGTGTTAAGTTCACTTAATATTCTGCCTCAGTTTCCTCATTAGTAGATGGGTACAATACCGCTCTACTTTTCATAGAGTAGAATTGATGCTTTTGAACTGTGGTGTTGGAGAAGACTCTTGAGAGTCCCTTGGACTGCAAGGAGATCCAACCAGTCCATTCTGAAGGAGATCAGCCCTGGGATTTCTTTGGAGGGAATGATGCTTAAGCTGAAACTCCAGTACTTTGGCCACCTAATGTGAAGAGTTGACTCATTGGAAAAGACTCTGATGCTGGGAGGGATTAGGGGCAGGAGGAGAAGGGGATGACAGAGGATGAGATGGCTGGATGGCATCACTGACTCGATGGACATGAATTTCCGTAAACTCCGGAAGTTGGTGATGGACAAGGAGGCCTGGCGTGCTGCAGTCCATGGGGTCACACAGAGTCAGACACTACTGAGCAACTGGACTGAACTGAACTGAACCACTCTACTACCTCATAGAGTTATTGAGAAGGAAGGTCTTATAGGATTTCATGTCTAGTAGAAGGATGATAGGCTTTGGGAACTTTAGAAGATGTGCTTATTTATCTAGTAGTTGTTAACATTAGTAGGACCATGTCATTATAGAGTTGGAACAAAACTTAAAACCTGTGTTCTACCATATGTAGAGTGCAATAATTAATGTATTGTTAAGTACTCAGAGTTATAGCTCACAGGAAGCTGAAAGTGAAAATGAAATTGTTTAGTCGTGTCTGACTTTTTTGCGACCCCATGGACTGTAGCCCACTAGGCTCCTCCATCCATGGGATTCTCCAAGCAAGACTACTTGTGCAGGTTACCATTTCCTTCTCAGGGGATCTTCCCAACCCAGGGATTGAACCCGGGTCTCCTGTATTGTAGGCAGAAGCTTTACCATCTGAGCTACCTGAACCCTAGCAAATGGCTAGCATGTAGGTATCATTCAATACATTCAGGCCTGTTCTTAACCCCTCATTTTATCTTATTTAGTTTTTGCCACCATACTCTAAGGACTTCCCAGATGGTGTTAGTGGTAAAGAATCTGTCTGCCAATGCAGGAAATGCAATAGAAGTGGGATGGATCCCTGGGTTGGGAAGATGCCCTGGAGAAGGAAGTGGCAACCCACTCTAGTTTCTTGTCCAGAAAAGTTCATGAGCAGAGGAGCCTGGTGAGCTACAGTCCGTGGGGTCACAAAGAGTCAGACATGACTGAGCATACAAACACACACCACACTGTAAGATATTTTATCCCCATTTTTTTTTTAATTTTATTTTATTTTTAAACTTTACATAACAAACACACTTTAAAAATTTATTATTGAACATGGTAAAAGACCACAAAACTAGTAAGTGCAAAATCTAGATTCAAAGCCAGGTGTTTTGAATTTTAAACTTGTCCTATTTCCTACTAAAAATTATATTAAAACATTGGTTATCTTATTCTCAGTCCATTGCAATTTATATCTACTTGATTCATACTGCAAATAAACTATATTTCATTTATATTTCATTCTACTTTGTAGGCATGGTTACTAGCTTCAAGCCAAGTCAGTGGCTGATGACAGTCACTGATGATCAGTCAGTGACTGATGAGAATATCCAGGGTAGCTGAAAGGCTCTTAGAGTGTTTCCTTTTGCTAGTATTTAAAAATATGTGGCAAAGATGATGGCTATATTTTGCTTCAAATAGACCAAAGGGACAATTGGGAAATAACTCGAACTCAATAGCATTTATACATATCATTTTTAAATCTAATATGCAGAATCTTTCCCTTTATTCACAAAGACTCACTTAATGAATAAAATAATTTAAATTAATTGAACTTTCATTGTTTTGGTTAGATATTTAACAGTCTGTTTACTTTTTTCAAATCCTATTGGGTTTGTTTCTATTAATTGATCATTTTATATTTTATTCTTTCAATATGAAATGCACCTCTATCACACATATTAAAACTTATCTCCTAAAATATTCATTTTTATTCAACAAAATTATGTTTATTTGTACTGAATGTGTTAAATTATGATTTTTAGGATCTTTTGTAAAAGGAAGTCATCTATATACTCTTGTATTTAATATGAATGACTCAGTTCAGTTCAGTTCAGTCCCTCAGTCATGTCCAACTGTTTGTGACCCAAGGACTGCAGCACGCCAGGCCTCCCTGTCCATCACCAACTTCCGGAGTTTACTCAAACTTATGTCCACTGAGTTGGTGATGCCATCCAACCATCTCATCCTATGTCATCCCCTTCTCCTGCCATCAATCTTTCCCAGCATCAGGGTCTTTTCTAATGAGTCGGTTCTTCGCATCAGGTGGCCAAAGTATTGAAGCTTCAGCTTCAGCATCAGCCCTTGCAATGAACATTCAGGACTGATTTCCTTTAGGATGGACTGGTTGGATCTCCTTGCAGTCCAAGGGACTCTCAAGAGTCTTCTCCAACACCACAATTCAAAAGCATCAATTCTTTGGCACTCAGCTTTCTTTATAATCCAACTCTCACATCCATACATGACTACTGGAAAAACCATAGCTTTGACTAGATGGACCTTTGTTGGCAAAGTAATGTCTCTGCTTTTTAATATGCTGTCTAGGTTGGTCATAGCTTTTCTTATAAGGAGTAAGTGTCTTTTAATTTCATGGCTGCAGTCACCATCTGTAGTGATTTTGGAGCCCCAAAATATAAAATTTTTCACTGTCTCCATTGTTTCCCCATCTATTTGCCATGAGGTGATGGGATGGATGCCATGATCTTAGTTTTCTGAATGCTAAGTTTTAAGACAACTTTTTCACTCACCTCTTTCACTTTCTTCAAGATGCCCTTTAGTTCTTTGCTTTCTGCCATCTGTGTATTTGAGGTTATTGATATTTCTCCGGGCAATCTTGATTCCAGCTTGTGCTTCATCCAGCTGGCATTTTGCATGATGTACTCAGCATAGAAGTTAAATGTTGGTCAGTTTATTATTTTCAGAGGTCTCTGATAATGTACTCTTTTCTTATCATTCTTATTTCTTTATTCTGCTCTGCAGCAGTTAATTCCACCATTCTATCTTCCAGCTCATTTATCTGCTCTTCTGCCTCAGTTATTCTGCTATGGATTCTCTCTAGTCTATTTTTCATTTTAGTTTTTGTGTTATTCATCACTGTTTGTTTATTCTTTAGTTCTTCTAGGTCCTTATCTTCTTGATCCATGCTTCCGTTCTTTTTCTGAGATCTTGGGTCATCTTTATTATCATTATTTTCAATTCTTTTTCATGTAGATTATCTATTTTCTCTTTATGTATTTGGTGCTGTGGGTTTTTTACCTTGTTCCTTCATCTGCAAGATATTTCTCTGTTGTCTTATTTTGTCTTACTTACTGTGTTTGTGGTTTCCTCTGCACAGGCTACAGGGTTGTTGTTACTCTTGCTTCTGATGTCTATCCTCTGCTTGGTGAAATTGGTACATTAACTTGTGTAGGGTTCCTGTTTGTTTGTGTGTGTTAGTCACTCAGTCATGTCCAACTGTGACCCCATGGACTGTAACCCACCAAGGCTCCTCTGTCCTTGAGATTCCCCAGGCAAGAATACTGGAGTGGGTTGCCATCTCCTTATCCAAGGATTCCTGGTGGGAGGGATTGTTGCCTCCACTCTGGTGGGTGGAGCTGAGCCTTTTCCCTCAAGCGGGAGAGGCCATGTCAGGTGATGTTTTGGGATGTGTCTGTGAGCTTACTACCACTTTAGGCAACCTGTCTTCTGATGGGGTGGGCTGTGTTCTGGTATTGCTTGTTCTTTAATGTGAGGTGTTCAGCACTGGAATGCAGGCAGTTGGGTCAAGCCAGATTTTTGTGTCAAGATGGAGACCTCAGGGAGAGTTCATGTTGATTATGATTCCCTGGGGCTATATATTCTCAGGAAGTCCAGCATTTGGACTTTGGCAGTCTTATACCAGAGGCTCAGGTCTGACTGTTGGGCATGGACCCAAGACCCTGAAAACCTGTGCATTGGCCAAAAAGAAGAAAGGGAAAAAAACCTAAGAAACAAAAAAAATCCAAGATGAATGATTAAAACAAAAACAAACAAAGAGAAAGGAATAACAAAAAAGAAAACAAACAAATAAAAGAACCCCCATACAAACAAAAAATATATATACAAGCAAAACTAAAAACTAAAAAGCAAAAAATAAAGCAAACTAAAAACAGTACAGAAAACAAAAAGAAACACACAAAAAGATTTTAAAAATTCTCAAAAAAAACCCAAAACAAAAACAAGAAATAACATAAAACAAGAAAAAAATTGAAAAATAAAAAATACATTAACATTCCTTAAAAATAAAGGAAAAATAATAAAAATAGCAATAGAACAAAACAGAAACAAAATAATAATAGTAATAGTAATATTTCCTTGATACTTCTGCTGTCAGTGTCCTTGTCCCCATAGTGAGCCAAAGTCAACAACTACCTACTGCAGAGACCTTTCAATATTTTTAAATAGGTCTCTCTACTCACTGTGGAGGCAGCTCATATCCTGATCTGGCCAATTCCTGCTTGTAATTGCCCCCAAATTCCACCTAGTCTGTTCTCAGTTGTGGAAGCACTCATTGTCCATTCACATATTCCACAGATTCAGGGTTTATAAAGCAGATCACAGGGATTTAATCCATGACTTGTGAAGCTTCACAGAGAGGTTTTGTTTTACTTCCTTAGTTGCACAGCCCCTGGGGCTCATCTTTGGTTTTGGCCTCACCTCTGCATGTGAGCCACCCTCAGGAGACTGTTCTCTGCCCAGATGAGAGGGGGATAAAAACAGTAGCTGATTGGGGGCACTTATTCACTAAGGCAGCCACAACTGGGGTGTGTGTGAATTGCCTGTGGTGGGTCAAAGACTAGCGGAACTTTGTAACACGTTTGCTCTGGTGGGAGCCCCTCCCAATGCCTGCAGAGATAGAGGTCAGAGGGTGGGGAAGGGGGGTTCAATGGTGGCCCTGTTCCTTGCATACCACTTCAAGAATGGTGCCTTGCTTCTATAGTGTTCTGGACTTTTCCCACAAACTTTCCTAGTTGGGGAGCTGTTGCTCCTGTCTTTTCAGGCTGTCTGTTCACAGCCAGCAGCTGTCATCTCCCTGGATCCACTCTCCAAACTCCACTTTCCAGCACCCATCCCTCTTCTCACCTATAGACACACAACTCAACCTGTGGTGCACTGGGAGACTGCTCAGATATGTGTTCAGTTCTTAATGTGTCCTGCCTTCCACAGACTGTGAATCACTGTTCCCCCTGTGATTCCCTGAATATTCCTTTTTGCTCCAGCTGATTCCCCTGCTGTGAATGGGCTTTTCTGAGGCACTTCTCCTCATCTCAGTTCCCCACAAGGCATGCTGGTCCCTTTCCATTTCCTCTTTTCTTTTTTTTTCTTTCTTTCATACTACCTAGTTGCATGGAGATTTTTCTTGTCATGTTAGGTGTCCAAGGTCTTCTGCTACAGTTTAGCAGGTGCTCTGTGAAATCAACCCTAAATATTCATTGAAAGGACTGATGCTGAAACTGAAGCTCCAAAATGTTGGCCACCTGATGTGAAGAGCCAACTCATTGGAGAAGACCCTGATGCTGGGAAAGATTGAAGGCAGGAGGAGAAGGAGATGACAGAGATTGAGATGGTTGGATGGCATCACTGACTCAATGGATATAAGTTTAAGCAACCTCTGGGAGATGGTGAAGGACAGGGAAGCCTGGCATGTTGCAGTCCAAGGGGTTGCAAAGAGTTGTACATGACTGACCAACTGAACAACAACAGTAAGTCTATATTCAAAAATCCTAAGTAAAATCCAAGACATATTTTCTGACAGGCATTTCTAAACCTTCTGAATGTTTTGCCTTTATTTTATTTTTGCTTGAATATATGTGTCAAAGCAGAAACTTTTTTTTTTGTCCTCATTGTATTATTACTTGAAACCTATATGTAGCATAATTCAAAAAATATTTGCTGCATAAATAAATGAAGGAAGCCAGTTGCTACTATGCATGATGATCTTCTGATGCACTATGTCAAACGAGGTGTCCTTTGTGAAGTTGTGAGCTCTCTTCTTAGGTTTAGATCCATTTGGCTGGTTCCCATGTTGCTCTCTATTAAGTTGCTTCTGATGTAATATCATTCTTGGCAGTATCTCTTAATTGTGACCCTGGTCCCATTTCTAAACTCACTTTTCTGCATTATTTCTCTGGTTGCAGACTCTACACTACTCCCACAAATACTATGACTTGGATGAAATCCATTATATGTAATAGCCTTTGTGATTATTGACTAAGTGTGGTGTCACCACTCTGACATCATGTAACAACCAGTGACTTCACACCCAGTCATAGAAGTAGATCTGAAGTGATCTAAAAGAGTCATGGTGAGTTGGTCTACATTTATCACATCAGTTAATGTAGGGCTAAGTCCATCAGCTCACAGATTTTACGTGGCAAAAATTGATTATTTTAGAGTGAAGTGTAGAATGCTGGCTGGAAATTCTTGTACACAGTCTCCTTATGGATAATATTGGTAATTCTGTAGTCTGGTACTACTGCTGTCTCTTAGTACAAGTCCAGGAAATATACAAGCAAATGTAAATTTAGCAAAAGGAGCAAGACTGGAGAAATGAGTCAGTGACATGATTAAACCGAACTTTAACTTTTAGTTACTTAGGGAACTGACATTCTCTGAATGCTTAAGCTAGTATCAGTTGTTATGTATTATTTACTACCAAAAAAGTCCTACCAAAATAGTCTGCCCTGTTTCACTCTGTTTTAAGCAAAGCCCTGAAAAACTTTTCACGTACCTGTGCAGATACAAGGTTTTTTTTTTCTTTATTGAAAAGAAGAAATTTAATTCACAACCAATTCATTTGCTTTTTCCAACAATAATCATAACATTGCTGAGTAACATAATGCTTAATTGTTTTCTCTCCTTGGAAGAAAAATAGTGTTCAAAATTCTGAGTAAGTTGAAGAAATGGAGATAAGATATATATATAACTCAGATTCATTTGAGCCTACAACAGTTTCTTTTCAGAGCCAAGTACTGTAGAACTTTGTGAGTGGGGCCAAGCTATGGGATACCCCAGTCAATATGTCTAAATTCATTCTCTTTCTGGTTTCTTTTTAACTGTGGTGAAATAAACAGAACATAAAATATAGTGTCTTGACCAATTTTAAACATACAGTCTGTGGGCATTAAGCACATTCACATTGTTGTGCAACTATTACCAGAATCCATCTCCACAATGTTTTTCATCTTGCAATTCTAAAAATCTGTACCAAATAAACTTTAAGCAGAAAATCCTCATTCCTCATCCTCCCAGTTGCTAGCTAGAGAAAATATGCTTGTTCACTTTGAATAGTGGCATAGAAAAGTGATAAAGTGAGATTATATATATGCAGATTTATAGACCTATGTTGTTGTTATTGTTCATTTGCTAAGTCATGACCAACTAACTCTTTGCAATCCCATGCACTGTACCATCGGAGAAGGCAATGGCACCCCACTCCAGTACTCTTGCCTGGAAAATCCCATGGACGGAGGAGCCTGGTAGGCTGCAGTCCATGCAGTCGCTAAGAGTCGGACACGACTGAGCAACTTCACTTTGACTTTTCACTTTGATGCATTGGAGAAGGAAATGGCAACCCATTCCAGTATTCTTGCCTGGAGAATCCCAGGGACGGAGGAGCCTGGAGGGCTGCCGTCTATGGGGTCACACAGAGTCGGACACGACTGAAGCGACTTAGCAGCAGCAGCAGCAGCAGCAGCAGCACTGTACCATGCCAGTCTCCTCTGTCTTTCACTATCTCCCAGAGGTTTCTCAGATACATGTCCATTGAGTGATTGACACTATCTAACCATCTTATCCTCTGCTACCCCTTTCTCCTTTTGCCTTCAATCTTTACCATCATCAGTGTCTTTTTCAATGAATTGACTCTTCACATAAGGTTGCCAAATTATTGGAGTTTCAGCTTCAGCAAGACTCTGTGCAATGAATGTTCAAGGTTGATTTTCTTTAGAATAGACTTGTTTGATAACTTTGCAGTCCAAGAGACTTTTAAGAGTCTTCTCCAGCACCACAATTTGAAAGCATCAGTTTTTCAGTACTCAGTCTTTTTTATGGTCCAAATCTAACATCAGTACATGACTACTGGAAAAACCATAGCTCTGACTATCTTGACATTGTCAGCAAAGTGATGTCTCTGTTTTTAATAGCTTGTTTAAGTTTGTCATACCTTTTCTTCCAAGCATCAAGTGTCTTTTAATTTCATGGCTTCAGTCACCATCCACAGTGATTTTGGAGCCCAAGAAAATAAAAATCTGTCACTGCTTCCACTTTTTCCCCTTCTCTTTGCCATAATATGATGAGGCCAGATGCCATATTCTTAGTTTTTTTTGAGTTTTAGACAGCTTTTTCACCCTCCTCTTTCACCCTCATCAAGAGGCTCTTTAGTTTCTCTCTTCACTTTCTGCCATTAGAGTGGTATCATCTGCATATTTGAGGTTGCTGATATTTCTGGCAGTAATGATGATTCCAGGTTGTGATTCACACAGCCCAGAATTTTGCATGATGTACTCTGCATATAAATTAAATAAACAGGGTGACAGTAAACAGCCTTATCATACTTGTTTCCCAATTTTGAACCAGTCTATTTTTCCATATCTGGTTCTAACTGTTGCTTCTTGACTCACATACAGGGTTCTCAGGAGACGTGTAAAGTGGTTTGGTACTCCCATTTCTTTAGGAATTTTCCAGTTTGTTATGGTCCACACAAAGGCTTTAGCATAATCAGTGAAGGAGAAGTAGGTATTTTTCTGAAACTTCCTGGCTTTATCCATTATTCAATAAATGTTAGCAATTTACTCTCTGATTCCTCTACCTCTTTGAAACCCAACTTGCACATCTAGAAGTTCTCGGTTCACATACTTTTGAAACCTTGCTTTAAAGGATTTTGAGTATAACTTTGCTAGCATGTGAAATGAGCACAGTAGTTGGAACATTCTTTGGCATTGCCTTTCTTTGGAATTGGAATGAAAACTGACCTTTTCCCATCCTGTGGCCACTGATAAGATTTCCAAACTTGTTGACAAACTGAGTGCAGCACTTTAACAGCGTCATCTTTTAAGATTTTAAATAACATAGCTAGAATTCCATCACCCCCACTAGTTTTGTTTGTAGTAATGCTTCCTAAGGCCCACTTGACTTCATACTCCAGGATATCCAGCTCTGAGTGAGTGACCCCACCATTATGGCTATCTGGGTCATTAAGACCTTTCTTGTATAGTTCTGTGTATTCTTGCTACTGCTTCTTAATCTCTCCTGTTTCTGTCCTTTATCACGCTGATCCTTCCATCAAATATTTCCTTGATACCTCCAGTTTTTTTGAAGAGACCTCTGTCTTTTCCATTCAATTGTTTTCATCTATCTCTTTGCATTGTTCATTTAAGATGGCCTTCTTATCTCTTCTTGCTCTTCTCTGAAACTCTGTATTCAGTTGCATATATCTTTTCCTTTCTCCTTTGTCTTTTGCTTTTCTTATTTCCTCAATTATTTCTAAAGCCTCCTTGGATAACTACTTCCCCTTCTTGTATTTCTTTTCCTTTGAGACAGCTTTGTTCACCACTTCCTGTAAAATGTTATGAACATCTGTCCATAGTTCTTCAGGCACTCTGCCTGCAAAATCTAATACCTGTAATCTATTTGTCACCTCCACTGTATAATCATAAGGGATTTGACCAGGTAATACCTGAATAGCCTAGTGGTTTTAACTATTTTATTCAATTTAAGCCTGAAGTTTGCAATAAGAAGCTCACGATCTGAGTCACAGTCAGATCCAGGTCTTGTTTTTACTACATGTATAGAGCTTCTCTATCTGTGGCTGCAAAGTGCATACTTGGTCTGTTTTCAGTATTGACTGTCTGGTGATGTCCATGTGTAGAGACACCTCTTGGGTTGTTTAAAATGGTTGTTTGCCATGACAAATGTGTTCTTTTGACAAAACTGTTAGCTTTTGCCTTGCTTCATTTTGTTCTCCAAGGCCAAATTTGCCTGTTTTCCCATGTATCTTTCGGAGAAGGTGATGGCAACCCACTCCAGTACTCTTGCCTGGGAAATCCCATGGATGGAGGAGCCTGATAGGCTACAGTCCATGGGGTCATGAAGAGATGGACACGACTGAGTGACTTCACTTTCACTTTTCACTTTAATGCACTGGAGAAGGAAATGGCAACCCACTCCATTATTCTTGCCTGGAGAATCCCAGGGACGGGAGCCTAGTGGGCCACCATCTATGGGGTCGCACAGAGTCGGACACAACTGATGTGACTTAGCAGCGGAAGCAGCAGCCAGGTATCTTTTGGATTTTTACTTTTGCATTGCAATCTCCTATGGCGAAAAGGACATCTTTTTATTTTTTTGGTGTTAGTTCTAAAAGGTGTTGTGAGTCTTCATAGAGACAGTCAGTTTCAGCTTCTCTGGCATCAGTGGTTGAAGCACAGACTTGGATTGCTGAGATATTGAATGGTTTTGTTTGGAAATGAATCGAGATCATTCTGTTCTTTTTTTTTTTTTTCTTTTTTTTTTTAAAATTTAATTTAATTTTTTAAACTTTACATAATTGTATTAGTTTTGCCAAATATTAAAATGAATCCGCCACAGGTGAGATTGCACCCAGTTACTGCATTTTGACTCTTTGGTTGACTATGAAGGCTACTCCAATTTTTGCTGAGGGATTCTTGCCCACTGTAGTGTACATAATAGTCATCTGAATTAAATTCTTCCCTTCCTGTCCATTTTTGTTCACTTCTTAAGATGTCCATGTTCAATCTTGCCATCTCCTGCTTTACCATGTCCTATTTGCCTTGACTCATGGACCCAACATTCCAGGTTCCTATGCAATATTGCTCTTTACAGCACTGTTCTTTCACCACCAGACACATCCATAACTGAGCATCATTTCCAGTTTGGCCCAGCCACTTCATTCTTACCAGATCTATTAGCAATTGCCCTTTACTCTTCCCCAATAACATATTGGACACCCTCTGACCTGGAGGGTACTTCTTCCAGGGTCATATCTTTTTGCCTTTTCATACAGTCCATAGATTTCTCCAGGTAAGAAAATTGGAGTGGGTTGCCATTATCCCCTCCAGTGGATCATGATTTGTCAGAACTCTCCACTATGATCCATTTTTTTGGGGGTGGCTTTGCGTGGCATGGCTCATAGCTTCATTGAGTTGTACAAATCTCTTCTAAGCTACAAGGCTTCAATCCATGAAGGGGATGTAGACCTATAATCATATAGAAGATGGTACCTGTCTGCAACAGAATGTGGAGTTAAACATTGTTGGAGAGTGAAAGCTACATTCAGATGTGATTCAATTAATTTGTGTTCAGTTATATGATTAATGAGTATACTGCTGCTGCTGGTAAGTCGCTTCAGTCGTGTCCGACTCTGTGCGACCCCATAGACAGCAGCCCACCAGGCTCCTCCATCCCTGGGATTCTCCAGGCAAGGATACTGGAGTGGGTTGCTATTTCCTTCTCCAATGCATGAATGCATGCTGAGCCACTTCAGTTGTGTCTGACTCTATGCGACCCTGTGGACAGCAGCCCACCAGGCTCCTCTGTCCACAGGATTCTCTAGGCAAGAATACTGGAGTGGGTTGCCATTTCCTTCTCCAGTAATTAATGAGTATAAATGTAATCAAAGTTTAGAGAAGAGAAAAATCAGTGTGGATTGAAGTATTGGAACAAAGCTTCATACAAAAAGTGGTGTTTTAGTTTGGAACCCTTCATCTTGTGACACCCTGTGAACTTAGGTTAAAAAGCTAAGAAAAAGAGTGAATTCAGAAGAATGGGATTAAGATTAGTGAAAGATTTAATATTGGGTCAAGTGTTAATCAAACAGTAAATTTTAATTCATATAATAATTCAAAATATTTGTTAGCCTGTAAATTATATGAGTGAATATGTAGACAGGAACTTGAATAATTGCATGTCTGAGGAAGTAATCAAAATGGATAAGTATCATTTCATTCTTGTCCTTGTTACATGTTGATATTTGGAAAAAAATCAGACATCTAATTATTGTAATCTTATTCAACACCATTTATTTTCCAGCTGTCAATCCTGTAACATGTATTTGATTTCAATATCAAGGTGTTAAATTTCCTTGAGACACTCATCATTTATGTTTGCTCTCTGAGCTATTTGTTTTCCTTCTTGTCTTCTCTGTATTGTAAAGGAGATAAAGTGAAAGAGATTTATGTCTGACTAAATTTTAGCATCTGTTTCATCCTCCCATTATGTTGCTATTCTATGTGTAGTGCTGCTGCTGAAAAATTGCCCTTGTCAGCAAGAAAAATTGCTTAGCAATATGATCTAATATATTTCTCTTGTTCTTAAGGCACAGATCTTTCTAGTAAACATATTGCATGGATGAGTTTCATGTAATCTAATAAACACCTTATAAAAATACCACTAATTAGCAGAATGTTTACTATGGACTCTATAATTGAGGACCTGTTTGCCTTTTCTGCATGTTCTAAGGGACGTTTTCTCTTAGATCACATCTAACTGACAATAAATTAATGCTTAGGAAGGAAAGTTTTCATTAAATTCTTTAAAACTTTATAAGTGTCTTACCTGGTAAAACCAAAGATTTTAATCCCAAGGTGCCTACACTTTGCCCCTGCAAATAAACTGTGCACACTCGACTGTTCCAGCCCTCCTTTTTGAGAAGGAACAGTAAGAATATTATTAAGAGTTGAAATTCTTGGCTGTGGATGGAAAAGAGTGATAGTGTTGATTTTCCTTTGGTGGGAAAAGTAATATCACCAAATCATTGAAGGTGGCTGGCTACGTAGGTTGTGGAGTCTCTATAGCTCTTAGGGTTATCTCTGATGCTCCCCTGGAGAACCCAGGTGGCTGTGAGGTTGAAGTTCACTTTGGTTTATTTTCAAGTGTGGACAGTAGGTAGTGTTCACAGGGTGTAGTGTCATTCTGCAGATTCCTATATGACTTCCATTTTTTTTTCTGTCAACTATCCCCTTTGCCCTTGTAATACTGCTCTCCCCACAGCCTGGATGGCTCAGGTAAGTACCTCACGGTCATCAGTTGAATCTTGTGCTCGATGTTCATTTGGCTCAGCGGGTAAAGCATCTGCAGGCAATGAGGGAGACCCGGGTTCAATCCCTGGGTTGGGAAGATACCCTGGAGAATGGCAACCCACTTCAGTACTCTTGCCTGGAAAATCCCATGGATAGAGAAGCCTGGTAGGCTACAGTCCATGGAGTCACAAAGAGTCGGACACGATTGAGTGACTTCACTTTCACTTTAGCTTTTCTTAAACCTGCTGCTGCTGCTAAGTCGCTCCAGTCGTGTCCGACTCTGTGTGACCCCATAGACGGCAGCCCACCAGGCTACCCTGTCCCTGGGATTCTCCAGGCAAGAACACTGGAGTGGGTTGCCATTTCCTTCTCCAAGGCATGAAAGTGAAAAGTGAAAGTGAAGTCGCTCAGTCGTGTCCGACTCTTAGCGACCCCATGGACTGCAGCCTATCAGGCTCCTCCATCCGTGGGATTTTCCATTAAACCTGCTAGTATACTAATAAGCAAACTTTGAACAAGAAGTATACAAATGTTGGAGAAATGTCAAATCAACCCAACAAAAGTGGCCTGAATAAACAGGTGGACAAATAATGAGATTTCCCCTTCCAGGTGAGTACAACCTAAGGCCAGAGCAGGGTTTTGAGTATGTGGTATATTAAATGGAAGGACAAACGAATAGATACTATTAACTTTATGCCTTAGAGCATCAACAGGAAATCATTCTCTGTTTTTAAAGTCCAAGACTTTTCCATTCTTTATTTAGAGCACAAGATGATGGTGTTCAGCCAGGGACCATCTTATTAAAAGTATAGGGCCATTTGGGAAATTGCACATTCTTGGAGTGTATGAGGGTGAAAAGGATTAGGATTCGTAAAGAAGTCAGTTGCTTGTTATGAAAAACTTATCAGTTTTCCTGACACTCATCTCTTGCTCAAGCAGCATTCCAAGTGAGAATGCTGGTCTGAACTGGCCAACTTACAACACCATTAAGTATTTCAGGATAACTCAGAATATTAAAATAAACAAACAAACAACACACACACAGCAACAAACTTTTCATTTACTCTGATGTACCTTGTCAGGCTTTCACAGCAATGGATTTATGTTAGCACCTAAAACACTGAATTTGTATTTTTTAAAATTATAAATCTGCCTTTTAAACTGGATTAAAATTGTTTAGCACAGGCATAAAAAGTAGAATATTTAACAAACTAAGCAGTCCTGAGAAACATGCAACAAAATTCTTTATTTGAAAACATTTATTTCTGAGGGGTGAAAATTTGCTAAACATTTATAGCTGCATGTGAAAGTGCTTACCTCTTATGGGTTAAGAGGTGAGGGGAAAAGTAAGATGCAAAGAGTATGATAATTCATTAGTGTACTTATGATTCTTGATATGTTTTTCAGTTATTATGTTAAATGATTTTTATTTTTTTAATTTTCTAATTGAAACATAGTTGATTTACAATGCTGTGTTACTTGTTGCTGTAAAGCAAAGTGATTCAGTTATATATACATTTAAAAAATATTTTTCTATTATGTTTTATCACAAGACATTTAAAATGGTTCCCTGTGCTATACAGTAGAACCTTACTGTTAATCCATCCTATATGTAATAGTTTGCATTTGCTAACACCAAGCTCTTGGTCTGTCCCTCTCACACAGACCACCCTCTGCTTAGCAACCACAAGTCTGTTCTCTATGTCTGTGTCGATTTCATGAAAGTTCATTTGTCACATTTTAATGATATATGTATTTGTCTTTCTCTTTGTAACTTATTTAATTTACTCTGATAATCTCTAGTTGCACTCAGGTTGCTGCAAGTGGCATTATTTCTTTTTTTTTCTATAACTGAATAGCATTCTCTAAATTATTTTTAAAACTTCGTTTAAACAAAAAGTTATTTGGGGAGGGCATTTAACTGTTTCCCGCCCCCCCCCCCAACTTTATTCAGGTATAATTGACAACATTTTCTGTATTTAAGTTGTACATTGTGCCTTTTAAGATATACACTGTGATAATTTAATATACACTGTAAAATGATTACCATAGTCATGTTAATGAACACATCCATCACCTTACACAGTGATTTGTGTCTATATGTGATAAGAACACTTACAATCTAATCTCTTAGCAAATTTCAAGTATAGAGTACAGTATTATTAACTCTAATTACCATGCTGGACATTATATCCCCAGCTCTCACGTGTCTTAAAACTGAAAGTTTGTCATTATGATCAGCATTTCCCCATTTCTTCCACCTCTCAACCATTTCAGTTCAGTTCAGTTTAGTCGCTCAGTCCTGACTGTGACCCCATGGACTCCAGGCCTCCCTGTCCATCACCAACTCCTAGAGCCTACTCAAACTCATGTCCATCCAACCATCTCATCCTCTATTGTCCCCTTCTTCTCCCACCTTCAATCTTTCCCAGGATCAGGGTCTTTTCAAATGAGTCAGCTCTTCACATCAGGTGGCCAAAGTATTGGAGTTTCAACTTCAACATCAGTCCTTCCAATGAATATTCAGGACTGATTGCCTTTAGGATGGACTTGTTGGATCTCTTTGCAGTCCAAGGGACTCTCAAGAGTCTTTTCCAACACCACAGTTCAAAAGCATCAATTCTTCAGCGCTCAGCTTTCTTTATAGTCCAGCTCTCACATCCATACATGACTACTGGAAAAACCATAGCTTTGACTAGACAGACCTTTGTTGGCAAAGTAACGTCTCTGCTTTTTAATATGCTGTCTAGGTTGGTCATAGCTTTTCTTCCAAGGAGCAAGCACCTTTTAATTTCATGGCTGCAGTCACCATCTGCAGTGATTTTGCTCAACCACTGGCCACCATCAATCTACTTACTTTCCGATTTGAGTTCAGTTTCTTCAGATTTCATATATAAGTGAGATCACACAGTATAATACATCATTTTTTCAGATTAATAAAATTAATAGGTCAGTACATATTATACAAAACTTAAGTTAATATTTGATAATTATTGATATTTTGCTTTCTAAACCTTTTCTAGTCAAGTCATATAATATATACATGGAATTGATTTTAAAATCACTTGCTGCTCTATGTGTAGGAATAGTTAGTATATCAGTTTCAGATTTTATCTCCAAAACTATCTCATAAAGACATAATCTATCACTTTCTAGTCTCACAGAATTAACCACACTTAAACTGGGGCAAATGATTTTGTTCTAATTTCAAAAGACTAGATGAAACATCTTATATTTAGCCAAATGATTATCCTCCAAGATAGTGAGGGAAAAAATTCTGTTTGTACTCCTATCTACTACTACTTAGTTTGGGGAAACAAAAATAATTAGGAAAAAGAAAATTACTCATGTTATATAAATAAAATAACTTTATTAATTGCACTTATTAAATTTCCTTATGTAAAACTACAACCTACCAAATTGTAATCTAAACCAAATGAACTTATAATGCTTCTCATTGATAGTATTAGGTTATTAATTTGAGGAGAAAAACTGAGTATGAAGGAACTTGATAGAATGATTATGTTTACAGACTATACCATAAACTTGTGCATATAGCTGATAAAATTAAATCGTATGTTTAGTAAATAAACACAGACACACATACATTATAATCTAAATGCTACTTTCACGAACACACACGGAATATTAAGGGTACTTTATCCATAACAATTGTTTTCTTTATCATACAAAAACAATTTTTAACATAATTATTTCAAAATCCACAACATTACTGAATTAAGTACTTGGGGCTGCCTTATAGAACAGTTATTTAAGCATCAGCATTTTACAGATATTGAAAGGTATATAATGATATTAAGAACGTGGACCAAATGAACAAACAAACTGTAATGTAGTAGCCACTAACTGTATTTATTAGAGCTTTAAAAGCATGTGATATTAGATGTGGGGGCTTCCCTGGTGGCTCAGTGGTAAAGAATCCGCTTGCAATGCAAGAGCCATAGGAGACATGGGTTCTATCCCTGGGTTGGGAAGATCCCCTGGAGAAGGGCATGGCAACGCACTTCAGTATTCTTGCCTGGAGAATCCATGAACAGACAAGCCTGTCAGGCTATTGTCCATAAGGTTTCAAAGAGTCAGACACGACTGAAGTGACTTAGTATGCGTTCACAATATTAGATGGGACATAGGAAAAAAAGAGAGAAATAATTGTTATAATTATTAAAAAGTATCCATTTGCTATTTCTGTTAATTTATCATTCTTGTTTACCAAATTATGTTATTTTGTATATTTCTCATAGGTTTTCTTATGGCTGTGTAATCATGTTTTCCTTTCTCTCTCTTGTCTTTGAATATACAATGATGCCCTTTGCTGACAGTGGCCGTGACCTTTGATTTGAATGTCATCAGAGTGAGCAAAGCACATTCCAATACATCCTTTCTAGAGGTCACATCTCATTGTCTCTCTCAATTTTTGCTGCTGACTCTTTGAAACCTGGCAGTAATTGCCCTGCCCCTCACTGTCCATGATTCTTCCAATAATTGGCATATATCACATATAAGAGGTGTCTTCCTATTAGGTTGTGTCTGTTTCAAAAGTAAAAATAAATAAAGAAATAGCTATGAATTGTGAACATATTTGTTCATGTGATATGCAATATTTAGGAAGTGAAAATTTTTTAAATCAATAGTTTTCTTTTCTATTGGAAAATTAAGTCTCAGAATATTCACCCTGTAACATCTTTGTGAAGGATGGAGAAAATGATCAGAACTCAGAAAGGGATGCAGGAATAGCATAACTCTATACATTCAGAAAACTAAGATCATGGCATCCGGTCCCATCACTTCATGACAAATAGATGGGGAAACAGTGGAAACAGTGGCTAACTTTATTTTTCTGGGCTCCAAAATCACTACAGATGGTAATTGCAGCCATGAAATTAAAAGACGCTTACCTCCTTGGAAGGAAAGTTATGACCAACCTAGACAGCATATTAAAAAGCAGAGATATTACTTTGCCAACAAAGGTCCGTCTAGTCAAGGCTATGGTTTTTCCAGTAGTCATGTATGGATGTGAGAGTTGGACTGTGAAGAAAGCTGAGCCCCGAAGAATTGATGCTTTTGAACTGTGGTGTTGGAGAAGACTCTTGAGAGTCCGTTGGACTGCAAGGAGATCCAACCAGTCCATCCTAAAGGAGATCAGTCCTGAGTGTTCATTGGAAGGACTGATGTTGAAGCTGCAACTCCAATACTTTGGCTACCTGACATGAAGAGCTGACTCATTTGAGAAGACCCTGATGCTGGGAAAGATGGAGGGCAGGAGGAAAAGGGGACGACAGAGGATGAGATGGTTGGATGGCATCATCGACTTGATGGACATGGGTTTGGGTGGACTCCGGAAGTTGGTGATGGACAGGGAGGCCTGGCGTGCTGTCATTCATGGGGCCACAGAGTTGGACACGACTGAGCGACTGAACTGAACTGAACTGATCCCCGTTCCCTTTCCTTTGCCTGTTTGCTGCATATTCCTTCTCTCTTCATCTTATACTTTCTGAGTGCAGTTAATTTTGTAGTAGTTAGCAACAGAATGCTAGGGAGCAGCAGTACAAGGGGTGGCTTGATGGTGATAGGAAATGAATGCAGTGGTATTTGGTGAGGACATTATAAGTGTGAAGCAACAGGCCTGGCTAAAGCAAGGGCCTGGACAGTGGAAATGGACAGCTGAAAGGAAAACTGTGGGACAGAATGGATAAAACTAACAACATCTGTGCAAGAATTGAAGCTTAAAATATTTAATAAAAGGATGTAATAAAAGGTAGGAGAATAGTAGATTAGATTAATAATATAGAGAAATTTAACAACAAATATGATTCTTTGTATTTATCTTTGTTCTTTGAACCACTATTCCAGGGAACAGACAGGTACAATATCCTCTGTGCATTGTACTCTGCAGTCCTGTGTCTACTATTTGGGGAATACAGTAATGAATAAGGCAGAGAAACCCTTGCCCTTATGCATCTTATATTCTACATCAGGGGTTACCAAATATCTTCTGTAAAAGACTAGATAGAGTACATTTTAGGCTTTGCTGAATATTAGGTCTTTATCTTAGTAGCACTAAATCTGCCCAAAGGCAATAATAATCATATCAACGTATGTATTTTCTAATAAGACTTTTATATATGGATGTGCATGTGTGCTCAGTTGTTCAGTTGTGTCTGATTCTTTGAGAGCCCGTGGACTGTATCCTCTCAAGATCCTCTGTCCATGGAATTTTCCAAGCAAGAATACTAGAGTGAATTGCCATTTTCTACTCCTGAGCCAGGGATCAAACACATATCTTCCACGTCTCCCACATTGGCAGGTAGATTCTTTACCACTGTGCCACCTGGAAAGCCCTTATGTATGAACCCTAATATATAAATTTTATATAATTTTTTTGAAAGCACCACAAAATACCATTTCTCTTTTAATCCTTTTTTCAACCATTTGAAAATGAAAATAGCAGATTTAGGTCATACAAAAGTAGGAAAAGTGAAATGGATTTGGCAAGCACTTCTAGGTCTACATTCCACATGAGAAATCTGACTTAGCTTATGATGAGCTTGGATGCTGTGGGCCATCCTCAAGCAGATATTTAGAAAATATTGAAAGAGTAGAAAGTGGAAGGAACAAGGTCAGGTGTAAACATGGAGAGTTAGGAATCCAGCACAAGAGAATTCAGAGCAAGGAAGAGAGACAAAGGAAGACTGGAAGGAGTGCAGTGACCCCCAGGATTTAAATTTGTATTAGAACTTAAAAAACCAACTGATTTCCTTTCATATTAGATTCCAGAAAAGGGAAAAATCAGACTAATATTCTACAGAGAAGAAAAAAAAGATTTTTGAAACTAAGACACATAATTTGATATAAAGCAGTTCACTCAGAGATCAATAATGTTTAAAACAGTTTAAAATTCATATTATCTTTTACCTAGACCTTCTCATAGCACCACATGGAAAGACATCAGGACATCAAAAGTGAGGGAAAAAACAGCGTGACTGCTAAATACTCTGATCCATATTTCAGACTTTAGAATAAAACTGAGAAAATATAGCTTATCATGAAATATTCTTAAAAATGAATCAATTAACTCTTTACTATGGTTTTGTGAATAAAATCTATGGTCCAGTCTTTCTTACTATTTCATGATAGATTGTTAAATGATTTTTAATGATTTTTAGCTTGTGCAAGAAAACTTTATCACATTATTCATCACCATATGATATTTATACTCAATTTTTCCTCATAGTAATAGTATACTTTCCTGATGATTATACATTTTGGTCACCATCTTAGACATTTCCTTTTCCCTCTTCTTCAATATACAAATTTCTTACAAGTCTGTAAACTCTATTCCTCAGTGTGTATTTAACACTGCAGAAAATGTGTTTTTTGTTACATATCAAGTACATTGGACAATTTGAATCATTAGTACCTGCTGTCATCTTGAGTTTAATTGATGGCCAAAAAGCAAAGTGATATAAAAGTCTTACTTTCCGCAAAATTTTTCTTGGCTGAGTGCTATCAGTGTCAGAAGGTAAAAGCTAAATATTTTATTTTAACTCCATCATTTCTAATGGCAGTTGCTTCATCTGACATGTTTTTGGGAAATTGGGGTGGGGGAGAATGACCGGAGAGAGAAGTATAACAGAAATTTGAGTAAAAGCAATGTAAGAAATTAAACCCAACAAAATTTTGTAGAACCCCTTATAAATTACTCTTTCTCTGTTCAGTCACTCAGTTGTGTCTGACTCTTGGTGACCCCATGAACTGCAGTACTCCAGGCCTCCCTGTCCATCACCAACTCCTAGAGTTTACCCAAACTCATGTCCATCGAGTCAGTGATGCCATCCAACCATCTCATCCTATGTTGTCACCTTCTTCTCCTGCCCTCAATCTTTCCCAGCATCAGGGTCTTCTCAAATGAGTCAGCTCTTCGCATCATGTGGCCAAAGTATTAGAGTTTAAGCATCAGCATCAGTCCTTCCTATGAACACCCTGGACTGAACTCCTTTAGGATGGACTAGTTGGCTCTCCTTGGAGTCCAAGGGACTCTCAAGAGTCTTCTCCAACACCACAGTTCAAAAGCATCAATTCTTCTGTGCTCAGCTTTCCTTATAGTCCAACTCTCACATCCATACATGACCACTGGAAAAACCACAGCCTTGACTAGATGGACCTTTGTTGACAAAGTAATGTCTCTGCTTTTTAATATGCTGTCTAGGTTGGTCATAACTTTCCTTCCAAGGAGTAAGCGTCTTTTAATTTCATGGCTGCAATCACCATCTGCAGTGGTTTTGGAGCCCCCCAAAATAAAGTCTGACACTATTTCCACTGTTTCCCCATCTGTTTCCCATGAAGTGATGGGATCGGATGCCATGATCTTAGTTTTCTAAAGGTTGAGCTTTAAGCCAATTTTTTCACTCTCCTCTTTCACTTTCATCAAGAGGCTCTTTAGTTCCTCTTCACTTTCTGCCATAATGGTGGTGTCATCTGCATATCTGAGATTATTGATATTTCTCCTGGCAATCTTGATTCCCTCTTGTGCTTCCCAGCCCAGCGTTTCTCATGATGTACTCTGCATATAAGCTAAATAAGCAGGGTGACAATATACAGCCTTGACGTACTCCTTTTCCTATTTGGAACCAGTCTGTTGTTCCATGTCCAGTTCTAACTGTTGCTTCTTGACCTGCATACAGGTTTCTCAAGAGGCAGGTCAGATGGTCTGGTATATAATTACTCTTTAGACAGATTATAATATGTAGAAAAGAACTGTCCCCATTTAAAAAGTTAGAGACTCCAAACTATAAAACTGCACCTTTTACTTAATGTAAATTTAGCATACTAGATTCTGTAGTCATCATAATAACTGAAGCTATGAGTGTGACTTGAAGCTTAAAAAAGCTTTGAACCTATCATGAATGCACCTTCCTGTAAAGGGCACGCCCATCTGTAAAACCGATGCCCTATTTCTAGTCTTCCTTGACTCTCGCACTATTGGGACATTATATGGAAAATTTAGTACTCTTGAAGACCTCAATATAAATTCACAGTGATGACAACAGCTTTGGCTGAGAATCATGACTTGGTCTAGAGCATGTAGACTTGAGCCAATGGAGTCTGATTTATGCCTAATTAGAAAGAGGTTCTCATTTCGTTTGCCAAAAAAAGCACAAACAAACAGGCAGAGAGAGGGAGACAAATAGAGACTACTTGAGGAAAAGAAAATCCCCCAAATTCCAAAAGATATTTTCAAGATACTATTTAGAGGGACAATAAATTCTTTATGATATAGTTCATCCTTTCTTCTTTAAATTCAAATTCATCATATTACATTTCACTTATGTTATAAATCCTTATTGTGCTACATAAAAGTCTCTTTTATTTTGAAGCATAATAGAAACAAAGACTTAGGTAATAATCTAAGAACTTATCAAAAATAGTCATTTTCAATAAGTGTGATTTATCAGCAATACGGATAAATGATTTATTTGTAAAATGAAATGTTTGTTTATAAGGAAATAATCAGTAGGTTTTTAAAGAATTTATCATTATACTTCCTTATAATGATAACTAATAATTTATCTATTACACCTTAAATTCCCTGAAATATTAGGATTAGCAACATAAAGCTTTATTGTGTAGAGTATACATTATTAGTTGATGAAATCTGGAAAAACAAAAAATAAATACAGGAAGATGTCTTTTGATCTATTATAGTGCTAATCATTTAGGATAGAGACAAAATTATAATACTAGCTTTGAGAGAGAAATTTTTCATTTTTGCAGGAAGTACTATGTTTTTGCAGCTTAGCCAGAGAGTGTTACTATAGTATTATTTTATATTAAATTAAACCTACTTAATTTCCTTGGTCTAAGAAAACCAAAACTATTATGACTTTTTCAGAAAGGATGTTGGCCATTGTTAAACTTCTTGCTACAATGTGCCAGATAAAATTTAGGTTGTATATTATGTATGCAAACAATAAATTTGAGTGACAGAAATTTTGGAGGAAATAAAAATGTACCTTCTGTGATGGTTAATTTTATGTGTTAGCTTGAGCGGGCCACAGAGTGCCCACTTATTTGGTTAAACATGATTCTGTATGTGTCTCTGAGGTTGTTTGGGGATGAAATTAGCATGTGAATCATTGTCTTCCCCACCATGCTTGGGCCTCATCCAATCCACTAAAAGGCTGAATAGAAAGAGAAGAGTGAGGGAGGGTCTGCTCTCTCTCTGCATGACCATCATTGAACAGGAATGTAGGTCTCCCATGCTCTTGGACATGAATTCAGACTGGAACTAACAATATTGGTCTGTTCACTCAGGCTTTGAACCTCTAATGAAACTATACCGTGAGCTTTCCTGGCTATAAAATATCACAGTGATACTTTACATTGATGGCATGACCATTGGACCCAATGACAAAGAAGTAGTACTACCTTAGATTTATTGTTCAGATATTTGTGTGTGAGGGTAAGAAGTAAAACTGACAAAAATTCAGAGGCCTTCTACCTGTTTCTAGGTTCTAAGGGTCCAGTAAGACTTGTCAACATATCTCCTCTACACCAAAGGACCAGTTGTATCGGGCCCCTCCTCTAACCAAAGAAGAGGGCCGATGTGTGATGGGCTCCTGGATTTTAGAATAAATTAACACTCATTTATGTGTGCTTCTCTGGCCTGTTTATGCAGTGGCTCGAAAGGCAGCTGGTATTGAGGGGAGTCAAGAACAAGAAAAGGCTCTACCAGCGGTTCAGACTGCTGTGTAAGCTTCTTCACCCCTTCTGCCAAATGATGCAGGAGATCCACTGATGCTTGATGGACGATGGGGATGCTATTTGGTGCCACTGGCAGACACTTACAGGTGAATTGCTGAGCAGTCCCTTAGAATTTTGGAGTAAAGCCCTGTCTTCCTTTGCAGATACCCACTCCCTTTTTGAAGGTGAGGGCAGGGAAACAATCTTGGCCTGCTACTGGGCCTTAGCAGAGAATGAAGGCTAAGCATAAATCAAGTAACCAGAGGACCTGGGATGCCCATTATGAAGTGAGTATTATCTGGCCGGCCAAGCCATAAGGTTGGGCAAGGACACCAGTGCTACATCATCTTATAGAAGTGGTTTATATATGATTGGGACTGAGCCCTGAAAGCACAAGTAGGGTACATGAAGAAGTGGCCCAAATGCCCATGGTCCCCTCTCCTGCTACTCTCATTCTCTTCCCCAGCCTGCACTTAGGCTTCATGGGGAGCTCCACGTGGTCAGTTAGAATAGGAAGAGAAGACTTGGGCCTGGCTTACAGATGGGTCTGCATGGTATACAGGGACCACCTGGAAGTGGACAGCTGCAGTGCTACTGCCCCTCTCTGGGATGTCCCTGAAGGACAGGGGGTAAAGGAAATCCTTTAGGTGGGAAGAACTTTGAGCAGGGCTCCTGGTTATTAACTGCATATGGGAGAAATAGTCAGATGTGTATAATATACTTATTTATGTACTGTGACAACTGGTTTGGCTGGATGGTCAGGGCCTTGGAAGAAACATCTTTGGGAAGTGGTGACAGAAAATTTGGGGAGGAGGACTATGTGGATAACTTTCTCTGAATAAGCAAAAAGCATAAGCACATTTGTGCCCCAGGTGAATACTCACTGAAGGGTGGCCTCTGCTGTGAAGTGAAAGTCACTGTCGTGTCTGACTGTTTGCGACCCCATGGACTATACACTTCATGGAATTCTCTAGGCCATAATACTGGAGTGGGTAGCCTTTCCTTTCTTCAGGGGATCTTCCCAACCCAGGGATTGAATCCAGGTCTCCTGCATTGTAGGTGGATTCTTTACCAGCTGAGCCACAAGGGAAGCCCAGGCCTCAGCTGGGGAGGATTTTAATAATCAAGATGATAAGATGGCCTGTTCTGTGGATACCAGTCAACCTCTTTCCTCAGTCACCCCTATCACCCAAAGAGCTCATGGACAAAGTGTTCATGGTGGCAGGGATGAAAGTGACACATGGACTTCAGCCACAGACTTCACCCAGGCTGACCTGGCTACAGGTACTGCCGAGTGCTCAGTCTGCCAGCTGCAGAGACCAAGCCAATATGGCACCATTCCCTGGAGTGAGCAGCCAGGTACCTTCGACTGATACTTACTCTGATATGGGTTTGCATTCACTGCATGCAAGACTTCTGCCTAAACTATCACCCATAGACTTATTGAATGTCTTGTCTGCCATCATAATATTCTACATAGCATTGCTTCTGATCGAGGAACTCACTTTACAGAAAAAGAAGTGTGGCAATGGGCCCAGGCTCATGGACTTCCTAGTCTCAATGGTGGAATGGTGTTTTGAAGATGCAAGTGTGATGTCAGTTAGGTGGCAATACTTTGAACAGCTGGATATATGTTGGTTGTATGTGATCTGAATCAGTGTCCAATATATTGTTTTGTTTCCTCTGTAGCCAGGAATAATACACCTAAGAATCAAGGCATGAAAATGGGAGTAGCATGACCAACCATTACCTCTAGTGATCCACTAGAAAAATATTTGCTTTCTGTTCCTATGATGTTGTCCTCTGCTTGCCTATAGATCTTAGCTTCAAAGGGAGAAATACTTCCCAAAGAAATAGAGCAATGATTCCATTGACCAAGAAGTTGACTGCCATGCATCTTTTTGGGTCTCTCCTGATTGTTAATTAACAGGCAGAGTTACTTGCTGGTTGTTGTGATTAATACTGACTGTCAGGGGAATTGGACTTCTACTCCACAATGGAAGTATAAAAGAGGATATCTGGAATACAGGAGACCTCCATGTCTTATTATTCCCATGTCCTGTGATTAAAGTCAATGAAAAACTTGAGTCTTAAGGGAAAAAAAAGTTGGATCATTTCACCATGTAAAAGCTATGTTTTGCGGAAGTGACTGCCAAATGTAAAGGAAATAAAGAATAGGTAGTGAATAAAGGTAGTTATAAATTACTGTCACATGACCAGTTAACAGATAGGCAGATTATAACTGTCATGAGTATTTCCTTCTTATTTTGTTATGAATATATGTGTGTATATTCAACAAATACCATTTTCCCCTTCTTTTTTTCACTTAATATGTAACATAAACAGACTTTCCAGGTGGCTCAGTGAGTAGAGAACCTGCCTGCAATGCAGGAGATGCTGGAGACATGGGTTTGATTCCTGTGTCAGGAAGATCCCCTGGAGAAGGGCAGGGTAACCCACTCCAGTATTCTTTCCTGGAGAATCCCATGGGCAGAGAAACCTGGTGGGCTATAGACCATAGGCTTGCAAAGAATCAGACATTACTGAATTGACTGAGCACAGCACATGTAACATAAGAGGCAATAACTTTAATAGGAGGTGCATGCATGCATGTGTGCTCAGTCACTTCAGTCATGTTCAACTCTCTGCGACCCTGTGGACTATAGCCAGTAGGCTCCCCTGTATAATAGTGTGTAGCTATTATTAATTTTGCATCATAATGTTTAGTTTCTGGACATCAAGGGGAAAAAAGTAATCACTCAAAGATGTTACCTACTCGTCTAGGCAAATGGTTAATTGTGCTCTCAGTTGTAAACTGGATAGCTGTATCCTGTCAGGCAGAATTAGGATCTTGTTGTTATCTTCATTTGGAGATTTGTTGAGATTTAAGGAGGTGCCAAGCTGACAATGAGTGATGATTAATTACATAAGTCTTGTTGATTGAACCCCGAGGTGCATAGATATCTGGTAAACAGTAGTGTTATGTGTGTGTTTGTGGTAGGGAGATGTTTCTTTTAATTAGATTAACTTTTGAATTGGTAGAGTAAAGCAGATTGCCCTCCCAGATGTGTATAGGCCTCATTCAATTCTTTGATGGCCTGAATAGAAGGAAAGGCAGATGTGGATTTCTGCCTTCAGATTCATACCATCAGCTCTCCTGGTTCTCAGGCCTTCCGATTGGGATTAGAATTGGACCATAGGCTCCCCCAATCCTGCAGGCCCAACCTGGGGACTTCTTTAACCTCCGTAACCATGGGAGCCAATTCCTTAAAATAAATCTCTTTGTGTATACAACAAATACATAGTAATCTTTCCTGATTTACTATGGGGTTATGTCCCCATAAAGCCATCACAGGTTGAAAATTTATTAAATTGAAAGTGCATTTAATATACTTAACCTGCCAAATGTCACAGCTTAGACCAGTCTGCCTTAAAAGTGCTCAGAATAGTTACCACAATCTGAAATTGGGTAAAATAATCTAACACAAAGCCTATTTTATAATACAGTAATGACTATATGCTATAATTAATTGAATACTATACTGAAAGTGGGATGCAGAATGGTTGTCCGGGCACAGATGCTTTGTATCTTCTGTTTACCCTCCTTACTTGATGCTACAGGACTGGCCACTGCCCAGAATCACTAGAGACATCTTACCACATACACTGTTCCCCTGGGAAAAGTTAAAATTCAACATCTGAAGTGTGCTTTCTACTGATATGTATTGTTTTCATACCATGATGATTTTGAAAAATTATAAGTCAGAAAACCACCTATATATATAAATTCTATTGACTCCATTTTTCTGGAGAAACTAGATTTATTCATCTATTTTGAGACTTCTTGAATATCCTTTATTATTTCATAAGAAAACATAAGCTCTCCACAGAGGGCATCTCAGAGATATTCTGGGAATTTCTATAAGATAGAGAAATAAGAAGTAAGTGATTTAGACTTCGGCCAAAGATCCATGGGGATAGAAGTGATCCCTAATGGAAGATAACAGTCATACTGTTTAAAAAGGATATATTTATCTTGCTTATGTGCTCATAAACAGGAAAATAATATCTAAAAATTATAAATTGCACTTATTTCTGATACTTGTATGGTACAGATAACTAGTTAAATTTAAATTCAAATTTATTAGTTTCAAAAAAAAATACTAGAATTTGCTTAGCATTTGAAAAGTTTCTTTCATAGGTCTAAAAGGTTAAATAAAATAAACATTTTATTATTTCATTTAAAATAAACATTTTATTATTTTACTTTTAAAATAAAGTAAAAAAGTCTGATTTAAGTTTCCTTTTGGATGTTATTTTCCTGTTTAATAGTGTGTATGGATAAATGTACATATATAACTGAGTTACTTTGTTGCACACCTAAAACTGACACAACATTGTAAATCAACTGCTCCAATACAAAATAAAAAATAAATGAAAAAACAAATACCACCACCAACAAAAACACACACACAAAAATTACAATGAAATAGTTAATTGATAGAAAAGAAATGTATAATAATTTTAGATTGATTCTTACTTATTTTCACTTATTTTGAATAACACAGTCACCTTTTACTTATTTGTCATGGTCTGATGAAATAACCATCCAAAATCCTTGATATTGATTCTTCATTTGCTGAAGAATAAATTGCACTTTCTGAGTATCAGTTTTGTGGTTGATACTCACCCTCTTGTGTGTCTGTTCCTCCAGTGGCATCCCCCACCCCAAATCTCTTTGCCCACTGATCCTGACATAGTTGATTGACTTGAGTTGACCACTCCATCTCATGCCCATTTTGTTCCCTCTGTTTGGATTTCCTTAACTTCTTCCTTAAGTGAACATATATCCAGCAGAATGTAGTCATGCAATGTGCTATGCTCAGTCAGTCACGTACAACTCTTTGTGAACCCATGGTCTGTGGCCCGCCAGGTTCCTCTGTCCATGGAATTTTCCAGGCAAGGGTACTGGAATGGATCGAGTTTAATTTTGCCAGATGTCCTGATTCAACAAAAAAGTTTCAGTTCAGTTCAGTCACTCAGTCGTGTCCGATTCTTTGCGACCCCAAGAATCGCCTCACACCAGGCCTCCCTGTCCATCACCAACTCCTGGAGTTCACTCAGACTCACTCATCGAGTCGGTGATGCCATCCAGCCATCTCATCCTTTGTCGTCCCCTTCTCCTCCTGCCCCCAATCCCTCCCACCATCAGAGTCTTTTCCAATGAGTCGACTCTTCGCATGAGGTGGCTAAAGTACTGGAGTTTCAGCTTCAGCATCATTCCCTCCAAAGAAATCCCAGGGCTGATCTCCTTCAGAATGGACTGCTTGGATCTCCTTGCAGTCCAAGGGACTCTCAAGAGTCTTCTCCAACACCACAGCTCAAAAGCATCAATTCTTCGGCGCTCAGCTTTCTTCACAGTCCAACTCTCACATCCATACATGACCACAGGAAAAACCATAGCCTTGACTAGATGAACCTTTGTTGGCAAAGTAATGTCTCTGCTTTTCAATATGCTATTTAGATTGATCATAACTTTCCTTCCCAGGAGTAAGCGTCTTTTAATTTCATGGCTGCAGTCACCATCTGCAGTGATTTTGGAGCCCCCAAAAATAAGGTCTGATGCTGTTTCCACTGTTTCCCCATCTATTTCCCATGAAGTGATGGGACTGGATGCCATGATCTTTGTTTTCTGAATGTTGAGCTTTAAGCCAACTTTTTCACTCTCCACTTTCACTTTCATTAAGAGGCTTTTGAGTTCCTCTTCACTTTCTGCCATAAGGGTGGTGTCATCTGCATATCTGAGGTTATTGTTATTTCTCCTGGCAATCTTGTTTCCAGCTTGTGTTTCTTCCAGCCCAGCGTTTCTCATGATGTACTCTGCATATAAGTTAAATAAGCAGGGTGACGATATACAGCCTTGACGTACTCCTTTTCCTATTTGGAACCAGTCTGTTGTTTTCTTTGTATGAAATCTCCTGAGTTACAAATGTTGCCAGGTAATTCTTTTCTCCCTCCTTCTTCCCATTTTTCCTTGCTCTCTCTCTCTCTCTCTCTTTTTTTTTTTTTTCAGATGAGTGAAATGAACATTCCTCTGGGCCAGTTTCAGGGTTTCCCCACTTGGGAAATAAACCCTATCAGTCAGTCACTCTTTGTGTTCTCTGGTGAGAGGCATATACATATCTGCTTTAAACAGCACCATGTACTGGCAGTTACTTGGTTCTTTCTTTATTAGCTCACTGTTCTTTCATTTCTTAACCTCTTGCTGCTGCTAAGTCACTTCAGTCATGTCTGACTCTGTGCGACCCCATAGACTGCAGCACACCAGGCTCCCATATCCCTGGGATTCTCCAGGCAAGAACGCTGGAGGGGGTTGCCATTGCCTTCTCCAATGCATGAAAGTGAAAAGTGAAAGTGAAGCCACTCAGTTGTGTCCGACTCTTAGCGACCCCATGGACTACAGCCCACCAGGCTCCTCCATCCATGGGATTTTCCAGGCAAGAGTACTGGAGTGGGGTGCCATCGCCTTCTCTGTCTTAACCTCTTAGGAAAGTGATTAATGTTTGATTTATTTTTGTCAAATATTGTTTGAATCTCAGGTCTAGTGGATTTATAACTTGTACAAGTTTTACAGCAAACTGGTTGCAGAGACAGGCCTCAGATTTAGGTATTTTCCCAACACTTTTCTAAATTTATTATTATTGGTCAGGGTGTATGTTTGCAAAACATTACCAGAAGTTTAATTATAGTTTTCTATAATGTGTGTCCAGGAGTAGAATTGCAGGATCATATAGTAGATCTATTTTTAGTTTTCTAAGGAACCTACATACTGTTTGAAAAGTTACATGCACCTCAATGTTTATCACAGCACTATTTGCAATAATCAAGACACTGAAGCAACTTAAGTATTCATTGACAAATGAATGCACAAAGAAGATATGGTACATATACATATAATGGAATATCACTCAGCCATAAGAAGGATGAGATAATGCCATTTGTGGCAACATGGATGGATCTAGAGATTATCATACTTAGTGAGCTATGATATCACTTGTATAAGAAATCTTTTTAAAAAATGACACAAATGAACTTAAACATAAACCAGAACTAGATCCAAAGACACAGAAAACTTATGTTTGAAAAAGAAAATAAATTAAGAGTTTGGGATTAACAAATATATAACTATATCCTTATTGCCAAATTCAGACTGAAATTGAAGAAAGGAGGGAAAACCACTAGACCATTCAGGTATGACCTAAATCAAATCCCTTACAATTATACAGTGGAAGTGAGAAATAGATTTAAGGGCCTAGATCTGATAGATAGAGTGCCTGATGAACTATGGAATGAGGTTCGTGACATTGTACAGGAGACAGGGATCAAGACCATCCCCATGGAAAAGAAATGCAAAAAAGCAAAATGGCTGTCACAGCTATTTGTAAATAGCTGTGAAAAGAAGAGAAGCAAAAAGCAAAGGAGAAAAGGAAAGATAAAAGCATCTGAATGCAGAGTTCCAAAGAATAGCAAGAAGAGATAAGAAAGCCTTCCTCAGCGATCAATGCAAAGAAATAGAGGAAAACAACACAATAGGAAAGACTAGAGATCTCTTCAAGAAAATTAGAGATACCAAGGGGACATTTCATGCAAAGATGGGCTCAATAAAGGACAGAAATGGTATGGACCTAACAGAAGCAGAAGATATTAAGAAGAGGTGGCAAGTATACACAGAAGAACTGTACAAAAAAGATCTTCACGACCCAGATAATCACGAGGGTGTGATCACTGACCTAGAGCCAGACATCCTGGAATGTGAAGTCAAGTGGGCCTTAGAAAGCATCACTAGGAACAAAGTTAGTGGAGCTGATGGAATTCCAGTTGAGCTATTTCAAATCCTGAAAGATGATGTTGTGAAAGTGCTGCACTCAATATGCCAGCAAATTTGGAAAACTCAGCAGTGGCCACAGGACTGGAAAAGGTCAGTTTTCATTCCAATCCCAAAGAAAGGCAATGCCAGAGAATGCTCAAACTACTGCACAATTGCACTCCTCTCACACGCTAGTAAAGTAATGCTCAAAATTCTCCAAGCCAGGCTTCAGCATTATGTGAACCGTGAACTTCCTGATGTTCAAGCTGGTTTTAGAAAAGGCAGAGGAACCAGAGATCAAATTGCCAACATCCGCTGCATCATGGAAAAAGCAAGAGAGTTCCAGAAAAACATCTACTTCTGCTTTATGGACTATGCCAAAGCCTTTGACTGTGTGGATCACAATAAACTGTGGAAAATTCTTCAAAAGATGGGAATACCAGACCATCTGACCTGCCTCTTGAAGAATCTGTATGCGGGTCAGGAAGCAACAGTTAGAACTGGACATGGAACAACAGACTGGTTCCAGATAAGAAAAGGAGTACATCAAGACTGTATATTGTCACCCTGCTTATTTAACTTATATGCAGAGTGCGTCATGAAAAACGCTCGACTGGAAGAAACACAAGCTGGAATCAAGATTGCCGGGAGAAATATCAATAACCTCAGATATGCAGATGACACCACCCTGATGGCAGAAAGTGAAGAGGACCTCAAAAGCCTCTTGATGAAAGTGAAAGTGGAGAGTGAAAAAGTTGGCTTAAAGCTCAACATTCAGAAAACGAAGATCATGGCATCCAGTCCCACCACTTCATGGGAAATACATGGGGAAACAGTGGAAACAGTGTCAGGCTTTATTTTTTTGGGCTCCAAAATCACTGCAGATGGTGACTGCAGCCATGAAATTAAAAGATGCTTACTCTTTGGAAGGAAAGTTATGACCAACCTAGATAGCATATTCAAAAGCAGAGACATTACTTTGCCAACAAATGTCCATCTAGTCAAGGCTATGGTTTTTCCTGTGGTCATGTATGGATGTGCGAGTTGGACTGTGAAGAAGGCTGAGCACCAAAGAATTGATGCTTTTGAACTGTGGTGTTGGAGAAGACTCTTGAGAGTCCCTTGGACTGCAAGGAGATCCAACCAGTCCATTCTGAAGGGATCAGCCCTGGGATTTCTTTGGAGGGAATGATGCTAAAGCTGAAACTCCAGTACTTTAGCCACCTCATGCGAAGAGTTGACTCATTGGAAAAGACTCTGATGCTGGGAGGGATTGGGGACAAGAGGAGAAGGGGATGACAGAGGATGAGATGGCTGGATGGCATCACTGACTCAATGGACGTGAGTCTGAGTGAACTCCAGGAGTTGGTGATGGACAGGGAGGCCTGGCGTGCTGCGATTCATGGGGTCGCAAAGAGTCGGACACGACTGAGCAACTGATCTGATCTGATTATATATAAAATAAATCACCAACAAGGACCTATTATGTAGCATAGGGAGCTATACTCAATGTGTTGTAATAATTTTCAAGGGCAAAGAATTTGGAAAAATATATATATATAACTGAATCACTTTATTGTGTACCTGAAACTAACACAATATTGTAAATCAACTATACTTCAATAAAGAACATCACTAGCCCTTGAAATTGTATTTTAATTGATTAAAATATTAAAATGTGTTTTCAAATCCCTCTCTCTCTCACACACACACACCACATGTATAATTATTTGTTTTCAGCCTGTCATGTTTGATGATGCTTCTTCTAAATAGAATTGCAGAAAAAAATGTCAAGATGATACATTCAGACAACCATCAATCAATGCTTTATAACTGGAAGTCTTTCTCCTCCCTGAGACATATATTCTTAGCACAAGCAAGGGAGCCCTATTCATATTAACTGAACATCTGGCAAATTGCCCTTTACTGCCTCTCATCCAGGCTTCTCCTACAGTTTATAGAAATAAGCTGAGTCTGGGAGGCTGGTAATTCACAGATGACTGTCCTGAAAAGAGCACACCTAACTTTCCTTCTGGCCTGGACTGCGGCCTCACTATCTGGCTCTTCCCACTCCTCCCCTGAGGGAACTGCTTGTATACATTTCATCGAGTCTTTTAAGTTACCTTAATACTCAAGGTTTCCTTACACGCTCTCATTTGTCTGGTGTCATTTTAGAGTATGAGTTTGATGAAACATTTTACAGGGCATTCTCTGATTAAAATTGAATGAAACTAAAAGAAGAAATATTTAAGATAAAATAAGTTATTAAAACCTGCACTAACAGAATAGCTTCATCCATATTGCATACTTGGTATTAAATTTATGTTTGAATATTTTGATCATCTTTTACTAATCTTTTACAATTCTGTTTTTTCTTAAAAAAATGTTGCAGCTATTCCTGATAATATGTGTAACTGTGTTTTCACTTTCTGCTTGTCATTAATGAGCACTTTACCCATTTCTTTGCATTTAGTTTTCTTTATGACTCACAGAAACCTATACAAAACCATAATACCTTTGTACTTTATAAAAGTACAATATTAATTAAATTAAGCAATGCACACAAAAGCTATCTCTATTTTTTACTGCAATTTTTACTTCACATTGAATAAATTACAAGTTTTATATAGGCCCCATTTCATCAAAACATCAGAACTTATGCAAATTATGTACAATGCTCAAGCAGGTTTAATTAAAACTTAGAAAAAAAATGGTATGATAATTAAGATTATGTTTGAGAACATAAAATTACCCTTCAATTCCATAATAAATTCTTAATGTTATAATAAGTGAAGAGAGTGTGTGATACAATTTTTAACAACAAAATATTTCAGCATTTATTGTGGGCTAGGCCTATTCACAAACTTTATTTCCATCTTCAGTTCAGTTCAGTTCAGTTCAGTCCCTCAGTCGTGTCCGACTCTTCCCAACCCCATGAATCGCAACACGCCAGGCTTCCCTGTCCATCACCAACTCCTGGAGTTCACTCAGACTCATGTCCACTGAGTCAGTGATGCCATCCAGCCATCTCATCCTCTGTCGTCCCCTTCTCCTCCTGCCCCCAATCCCTCCCACCATCAGAGTCTTTTCCAATGAGTCAACTCTTCGCATGAGGTGGCCAAAGTACTGGAGTTTCAGCTTTAGCATCATTCCCTCCAAAGAAATCCCAGGGCTGATCTCCTTCAGAATGGACTGGTTGGATCTCCTTGCAGTCCAAGGGACTCTCAAGAGTCTTCTCCAACACCACAGTTCAAAAGCATCAATTCTTCGGCGCTCAGCTTTCTTCACAGTCCAACTCTCACATCCATACATGACCACAGGAAAAACCATAGCCTTGACTAGATGGACATTTGTTGGCAAAGTAATGTCTCTGCTTTTGAATATGCTATCTAGATTGGTCATAACTTTCCTTCCAAGGAGTAAGGGTCTTTTAATTTCATGGCTGCAGTCACCATCTGCAGTGATTTTGGAGCCCAGAAAAATAAAGTCTGACACTGTTTCCCATCTATTTCCGATGAGGTTATGGGACTGGATGTCATGATCTTCGTTTTCTGAATGTTGAGCTTTAAGCCAACTTTTTCACTCTCATCAAGAGGCTTCTTAGTTCCTCTTCACTTTCTGCCATAAGGGTGGTGTCATCTGCATATCTGAGGTTATTGATATTTCTCCTGGCAATCTTGATTCCAGTTTGTGTTTCTTCCAGTCCAGCATTTCTCATGACGCACTCTGCATATAAGTTAAATAAGCAGGGTGACAATATACAGTCTTGATGTACTCCTTTTCTTATCTGGAACCAGTCTGTTGTTCCATGTCCAGTTCTAACTGTTGCTTCCTGACCTGCATACAGATTTCTCAAGAGGCAGGTCAGGTGGTCTGGTATTCCCATCTCTTGAAGATTTTTCCACAGTTTATTGTGATCCACACAGTCAAAGGCTTTGGCATAGTCCATAAAGCAGAAGTAGATGTTTTTCTGGAACTCTCTTGCTTTTTCCATGATGCAGCGGATGTTGGCAATTTGATCTCTGGTTCCTCTGCCTTTTCTAAAACCAGCTTGAACATCAGGAAGTTCACGGTTCACATAATGCTGAAGCCTGGCTTGGAGAATTTTGAGCATTACTTTACTAGCGTGTGAGAGGAGTGCAATTGTGCAGTAGTTTGAGCATTCTCTGGCATTGCCTTTCTTTGGGATTGGAATGAAAACTGACCTTTTCCAGTCCTGTGGCCACTGCTGAGTTTTCCAAATTTGCTGGCATATTGAGTGCAGCACTTTCACAACATCATCTTTCAGGATTTGAAATAGCTCAACTGGAATTCCATCAGCTCCACTAACTTTGTTCCTAGTGATGCTTTCTAAGGCCCACTTGACTTCACATTCCAGGATGTCTGGCTCTAGGTCAGTGATCACACCATCGTGATTATCTGGGTCGTGAAGATCTTTTTTGTACAGTTCTTCTGTGTATTCTTGCCACCTCTTCTTAATATCTTCTGCTTCTGTTAGGTCCATACCATTTCTGTCCTTTATTGAGCCCATCTTTGCATGAAATGTCCCCTTGGTATCTCTAATTTTCTTGAAGAGATCTCTAGTCTTTCCTATTGTGTTGTTTTCCTCTATTTCTTTGCATTGATCGCTGAGGAAGGCTTTCTTATCTCTTCTTTCTATTCTTTGGAACTCTGCATTCAGATGCTTTTATCTTTCCTTTTCTCCTTTGCTTTTTGCTTCTCTTCTTTTCACAGCTATTTACAAATAGCTGTGACAGCCATTTTGCTTTTTTGCATTTCTTTTCCATGGGGATGGTCTTGATCCCTGTCTCCTGTACAATGTCACGAACCTCATTCCATAGTTCATCAGGCACTCTATCTATCAGATCTAGGCCCTTAAATCTATTTCTCACTTCCACTGTATAATCGTAAGGGATTTGATTTAGGTCATACCTGAATGGTCTAGTGGTTTTCCCTCCTTTCTTCAATTTCAGTCTGAATTTGGCAATAAGGAGTTCATGATCTAAGCCACAGTCAGCTCCTGGTGTTTTTTTGGTTGACTGTATAGAGCTTCTCCATCTTTGGCTGCAAAGAATATAATCAATCTGATTTCGGTGTTGACCATCTGGAGATGTCCATGTGTAGAGTCTTCTCTTGTGTTGTTGGAAGAGGGTGTTTGTTATGACCAGTGCATTTTCTTGGCAAAACTCTATTAGTCTTTGCCCTGCTTCATTCCATATTCCAAGGCCAAATTTGCCTATTACTCCAGGTGTTTCTTGTCTTCCTACTTTTGCATTCTAGTCCCCTATAATGAAAAGGACATCTTTTTTGGGTGTTAGTTCTAAAAGGTCTTGTAGGTTCATAGAACCATTCCACTTCAGCTTCTTCAGCAATACTGGTTGGGGCATAGACTTGGATTCCTGTGATATTGAATGGGTTGCCTTGGAAATGAACAGAGATCATTCTGTCATTTTTGAGATTGCATTCAAATACTGCATTTCAGACTCTTTTGTTGACCATGATGGCTACTCCATTTCTTCTGAGGGATTCCTGCTCACCATTATAGATATAATGGTCATCTGAGTTAAATTCACCCGTTCCAGTCCATTTTAGTTCACTGATTCCTAGAATGTCGACATTCAGTCTTGCCATCTCTTGTTTGACCACTTCCACTTTGCCTTGATTCAGGGACCTGACATTCCAGGTTCCTATGCAATATTGCTCTTTACAGCATCGGACCTTGCTTCTATCACCAGTCACATCCACAGCTGGGTATTCTTTTTGCTTTGGCTCCATCCCTTCATTCTTTCTGGAGTTATTTCTCCACTGATCTCCACTAGCATATTGGGCCCCTACTGACCTGGGGAGTTCCTCTTTCAGTATCCTATCATTTTGCTTTTTCATATTGTTCATGGGGTTCTCAAGGCAAGAATACTGAAGTGGTTTGCCATTCCCTTCTCCAGTGGACCACATTCTGTCAGATCTCTCCACCATGACCTGCCCGTCTTGGGTTGCCCCACGGGCATGCCTTAGTTTCATTGAGTTAGACAAGGCTGTGGTCCTAGTGTGATTACACTGACTAGTTTTCTGTGAGTATGGTTTCAGTGTGTCTGCCTTCTGATGCCCTCTTGCAACACCTACCATCTTTCTTGGGTTTCTCTTACCTTGGGCATGGGGTATTTCTTCATGGCTGCTCCAGCAAAGAGCAGCCACTGCACCTTACCTTGGATGAGGGGTATCTCCTCACCGCTGCCCTTCCTGACCTTCAATGTGGGATAGCTCCTCTAGGCCCTCCTGCGTCCACGCAGCCAAAGCTCCTTGGATGTGGGGTTGGTCCTCTCGGCCGCCACTCCTGGCCTCGGGCCTGGGGCGTAGGGTAGCTCCTCCCGGCGGCCGCCCCTGACCTGGGACTTGGGTAGGTCTTCTCGGCTGTTCCTGCGCCGTCGCAGCCTGGCACTCTTTGCTGCCGCCCCTGACCTCGGACGCGGGGTAGCTCCTCTCGGCCGCGCTTAGTGCGCCGGTCGCAGCCGCGAAACAATCCTATAAATATATAATATTATTTAACTTTTTATATACAGAAGGAAATTTAGGGAAAACTTGCCAAAGAAACTCATTAGACTAATCCTAGAAGTATGGCCTTAAAATTAGCAAAACTTTGAAAATAGCAGAGAATTCAATCATAAGCTATTTTGATATATTAGAAGGAAAAAATGTAAGCATAACTGATATCATATAAAAATTTATTTATAATCGAATCTACAGGGTTCAGACTCCTCACAGTACATAAGCAACTGAGTAATAATGGATATGATATTAAAGTTATTCATGTAAGCTTTGAAAGCAAAGCTTACTAAGGTTTTAAAGTTATGAAATTTCTGTTATTACAACTGTAAACAGGTCTTAAGTTTTCCAGTCAGTACTGGAAGCAAGAATCTTTCGATCTGCATCTTGGGCAAATTCTCTGGTCAATATAACATCTGAGCTAACTGGGAAGATGCTTCATACCTGGTGTTTTCATTGATTTTAAGTTCAAAACAAGGAAAAAAAATAGAAATCTCTGGTGACAGAAGTCAACATAATGGTTTTCTCTATGGGATGTTGATGGGGAAGGCTATAAAAGCATCTTCCATGCTGCTGATACTACTATTTTTTGTTCTGTGTGCTGATTATTTAGTCACATAAATTTTTTGAAAATTTATTAAACCATGCATTTAGACTTTCACAATTGTCTTTATGTATGATATACATCAATGAAAAATAGAAGAAAATTGCTTTGGTTGATAACCACAAACATATCAACTGGCTGCCTTCAGTTATTCATTTAAAATTATTTTTATTATACCATGGTTTTTCTTCTGTTGCATAAATATTTCAGACTGGAAAAGTTAAATATAAACTTCAAAATGAATAAGCAAATCAGTAGTAGTAATAATTATGTTACAAAATTTGTTCAGTTTCTAAGTGTGTGCAATATTTAAAATGCTTTACTTAAAAATAGGTTAATATTGTCATTTTAATTTAAGATGTTTAATTGTAAAAATGATTTATAGTGTAGTTTAAATAGTAATCTTAGAAATTACATAAAGCTGTATATATACACACTTCAGAGGGATGAATAGTCAACATATTTATAAACTGAATTTATTATTTGTACAAAAACATTTAAATTTTAAAGGGTTTATTAGTAAATGTGAAGTAATACTTATAAAGCTAATACAATACAGTAAATTATAAATGCAGTATCTAAACATTAATGTTAAACTATGACAACCAGTTGTTAAACCAGTAGTTCAACAACTTGAGGTTTATTTGTTTTCTGCACTAAGGTAGTGAACTCTAAAATAACTGAGGAATACCCCTCAGTTAGGATGAAACAGGGAAGTTTTTTTTATTTGTAAAACACACACTTGGACTGAATGGTTCCGAAGTGGCCATGGCAAGTAGATGTGTTGATTTTCCTGAGGTGAGGCTATAGGAGTATAGAGTTCACTGACTGTTGCCAGTAAATGAAGGCAGCTTAGCAACAGAGTCTCTGATCTGTGTTCAGGGGTCATGATCAATCATACAATAAGTCATCCTTGAGGAAGTAGCAGTGCCTCAAAGAAGAGGGTTGATGCAACACTTGAGAACTGCAGCATGACCTTGGAGAAACAATTTCCTGTTAACTTTGCCGCTGACTTTAACTGTGTCTTTTATAGCAATCTGATTAATGTCAGGATCGATTTTCATGTTTGCAGTCCCAAGCTGACTTCATTTACTCTTTCAATTTCAGATTCATTTTTTTCAGATTAGTTTTCAGATCAGGTCACAACTCTTAACTTTCTTTCCTTTCTCTTCCTTCTTTCTCCCATTCATCCTTCCCTTCCTTCCTCTCTTCCTTGCATCCTTTCTTCCCTCTTTCCCTTCCTCCCTCCATCCCTTTTTTCCTTCCTTTCTCCTTTTCTTTTTGGGATGAAGGGATGGAATTACATACACAAACTTTTTTTCTCTTATATTTACTTTGTCCTCAAAAGCAAAGAACATGTCTCAATAAACTGTTGTTTGTACTCACCTCAAAATGTTGGTGAGACTCTGGAGAATCCAAGACAGAGGTAGTTGTTTAGAGGGGAATCAGAAACTTCATTTTGGTCCTAAAAAGTAAGATCTATTTTTGGCCCTAAAGGGCAAAAACAATTATGACTGAGTGATTGATATTCACAGCCAAGGTTTTTGCAAGCAACAAAACATCCCTCCTGGTGTTAAATTTCAATCAGTTTGAAACCAAATCATACATAGTAACATTCTAGTTGACTAAAACCTCAAACTAATTTGGCCTATACCACTCAGAATTTTTATTTTAAAATTAAGATATAAGCAAGCACATTGACAAGAAAGCTATGATTATAGAAACAACAAAACACACCTAACTTGCAAGGCTTGAGTTTTCCTAGAGGAGAAACCTCTCGGGAAGAGGCAATGGGAAACCAGTGTTCACTGCATACTTTCAGTGGGGCCTGAACCTCCCTGAGTTAGAGGAGACTGCCAGCAAGAGCTCTGAAAAAATCCAGTTACACACTGCTCCAATTGCAAAACATGCCATTTATTCAGTTCAGTTCAGTCGCTCAGTCATGTCCAACTGTTTGTGACCTCATGGACTGCACCTCACCAGGCCTCCTTGTCCATCACCAACCCCCAGAGTTCACCCTAACTCATGTCCATTGAGTCGGTGATGCCATTCAACCATCTCGTCCTCCGTCGTCCCCTTCTCTTCCTGCCTTCAATTTTTCCCAGTATCAGGATCTTTTCAAATGAGTCATTTCTTTGAATCAGGTGGCCAAAGTATTGGAATTTCAGCTTCAACATCAGTCCTTCCAATGAATACTCAAGATTGATTTCCTTTAGGATGGACTGGTTGGATCTCCATGCTGTCAAAGGGACTCTCAAGAGTCTTCTCCAACACCACAGTTCAAAAGCATCAATTTTTCAATGCTCAGCTTTCTTTATAGTCCAACTCTCACATCCATACATACCATTTACTAAACATTGCGTAATTATGGCCACAATACATCTTAGTGGTCCATCTCTTCTTGTTAGCTTTGGATTCTAATGAATGCTTTCCTCTTTATGCCATGTGAATGAATTTCTTAAATATTCCTAATGTTAGAGTTCTAACCCCTGAGACTGAAAGACTTTCTCAGTCTTTAAAGCAGCTGTTCAGTTGTATAAATGACAACTAGTCTATTTATCTATAAATTATTGATAACTTTCCCACCCATAACCAGGGACTAGTCTGTATATAGATGGGTAATCCAAGTGGGTATAATGAGAACTAAACCTTTGTCTTATTAGCAGGATTTGCCTGGTCTATCTCCCTCCTCATCTCCCTAACTGCCTCAACACATCTCATCTCTGTCACTGATAGTTAAGAAGAGATGATATAAGTCTGGATCTGTTGGTGGCCTGTCTGCATGAGGAGTGGAAAAATATGCCAGAGATCAGAGGAAATATCAGAAGCAATAAGAAAGTAGGCTTATATGAAAATATGTGACTAGATCTTGATAAGTTTATTTGAGCTTGTGAATCCAACAGTGTCTGATGGAGAAAACCTCCAGATTTTTCAGAAGTCTGAGCTAATATTTTATACCTTTTTAAAGATTTACTTTCCAATTGAAATTTTCTTCCTCTGATACCAGAAAGAATAGCACTCATGGAAATGACTCAGCAAAACAAAATGAAAGTGAAAATCACTCAGTCGTGTCTGACTCTTTGCAACCCCATGGACTATACAGTCAATGGAATTCTCCAGGCAAGAATACTGGAGTGGTTAACCATTCCCTTCTCCAGGGGATATTCCCAACTCAGGGATCAAACCCAGGTCTCCTGCATTGCAGGTGATTCTTTACCAGCTGAACCACAAGGGAAGCCCAAGAATACTGGAGTGGGTAGCCTATCACTTCTCCAGTGGATCTCCCCAACCCAGGAACAGAACTGGGGTCTCCAGCATTGCAGGCCAATTCTTGACCAACTGAGCTATCAGGGAAGCCCATAAAACAAAATGACTTATGCTCTATAATGATTTTTCCTCGCACACCCATAACATAGACACTTTTAGGAGAAAATCAAAATAGTTTAGTCCACATTCACCTAAATACATTTAAGTTCCAGTCATAGGGATTCTATAGACAATTTTTTTAAAAGGAAACCTTGCTGGAAATATTTCTCAAATGCTTATTGTATGCAAAAGGAATCCAAATTTAAATTAAAAATATTCCTCTTTTTCTCTAGGGAGCATTGTAATTTTGGGTTCTCCAACAAACAGATGGGTCATATTAGAGGATTAGAACTGAAAGATATTACTGGGAGGAATAATTTCCTGTGGAAAAAAAGGAGAAAGAGCCAGAGAAGGGGAAAATAGAAGGTGTGACCATTCTGAAGCTGAAAGGGAAGGAAAAAGGAATAAGTATGAAATTACTGCCCAAAGCTGTCCATTAAATGAGCCCTGCAACTCAGAGAAGTGAACTGCCTAGCCAGGGAAGCTTAGCTTAAGTAGGTGCTCACAGATGTATCCAGAGGAATCTGAGTAGTGGGAGTTGCTAGTCAACTCTGCTGCCTGCAGCAGGAGACTAGATGAGCACATTTTCATAGTCACACATAAAACTAAATGTAACAATGAACTAGAAGAGAAAAAGCATGATAATGAGGTTAACAAAACCGTGGTATCAATGCAAATACACACACACACAAACTTGAAATTAAATTTAAGAGAAAACTAATATTTAAGGAATTAAGGAAAGCCACAAAAGAAAAAACAATATTTGACTTCGACTTGAAAGACAAATAAATTTTCCATAGCACAAGAAGTGGAAGAATGACTTTCCAAACAAAGGAACCAGATAACTAGAGCATGGAGACACTGGAATACAGGGCTGGGTGGGGGCATCCACTGATGGTCCTGGTATAGTTAGGTAACAGTTTGGACTAGATTGAGAAAAATGTATCATGCAAGTGAAAGTGAAGTCACTCAGTCGTGTCTGACTCTTTGTGACCCCATGGACTGTAGCCTATCAGGCTCCTCCATCCATGGGATTTTCCAGGCAAGAGTGCTGGAGTGGATTGCCATTTCCTTCTCCAGGGGCTCTTCCCAACCCAGGAATCGAGCCTGGGTCCCCTGCATTGCAGGCAGACGCTTTACTGTCTGAGCCACCAGGGATTTGATTTAGGTCATACCTGAATGGACCAGTGGTTTTCTTCATTTTCTTCAATTTAAGTCTGAATTTGGCAATAAGGAGTTCATGATCTGAGCCACAGTCAGCTCCTGGTCTTGTTTTTGCTGGCTGTATAGAGCTTCTCCATCTTTGGCTGCAAAGAATATAATCAATCTGATTTTGGTGTTGACCATCTGGTGATGTCCAGGTGTAGTCTTCCCTTGTGTTGTTGGAAGAGGGTGTATGCTATGACCAGTGCCTTCTCTTAGCAAAACTCTATTAGCCTTTGCCCTGCTTCGTTCTATACTCCAAGGCCAAGTTTGCCTGTTACTCCAGGTGTTTCTTGACTTCCTACTTGTGCATTGCAGTCCCCTATAATGAAAAGGACATCTTTTGGGTGTTAGTTCTAGAAGGTCTTGTAGGTCTTCAAGAACCATTCAACTTCAGCTTCTTCAGCATTACTGGTCGGGGCATAGACTTGGATTACTGTGATATTGGATGGTTTGCCTTGGAAACAAAGAAATGCAAAAAAAGCAAAATGGCTGTCTGAGGAGGCCTTACAAATAGTTGTGAAAAGAAGAGAAGCAAAAAGCAAAGTAAAAAAGGAAAGATATACCCATTTGAATGCAGAGTTCCAAAGAATAGCAAGGAGAGATAAGAAAGCTGTCCTCAGTGATCAGTGCAAAGAAATAGAGGAAAATAATAGAATGGGAAAGACTAGATATCTCTAGTCCTTCCAAGGGATACCATGAGATACCATGAGATACCAAGGAAACATGAGATACCATGAGATACCAAGGGAACATTTCATGCAAAGATGGGCTCAATAAAGGACAGAAATGGTATGGACCTAACAGAAGCAGAAGATATCAAGAAGAGGTGGCAAGAATACACAGAAGAACTATATCAAAAGATCTTCACAACCGAGATAATCATGATGGTGTGATCACTCACCTAGAGCCAGACATCCTGGAATGTGAAGTCAAGTGGGCCTTAGGAAACATCACTACAAAAAAAGCTAGTGGAGGTGATGGAATTCCAGTTGAGCTATTTCAAATCCTAAAAGATGATGCTGTGAAAGTTCTGCACTCAATCTGCCAGCAAATTTGGAAAAGTCAGCAGTGGCCACATTACTGGGAAAGGTCAGTTTTCATTCCAATCCCAAAGAAAGGCAATGCCAAAGAATGTTCAAACTACTGTACAATTGCACTCCTCTCACACGCTAGTAAAGTAATGCTCAAAATTCTCCAAGCCAGGCTTCAATAATACATGAACTGTGAACTTCCAGATATTCTAGCTGGTTTTAGAAAAGGCAGAGGAACCAGAGATCAAATTGCCCATATCTGCTGGATCACCAAAAAAGCAAGAGAGTTCCAGAAAAACATCTATTTCTGCTTTATTGACTATGCCAAAGCCTTTGACTGTGTGGATCACAATAAACTGTGGAAAATTCTGAAAGAGATGGGAATACCAGACCACCTGACCTGCTTCTTGAGAAATTTGCATGCAGGTCCAGAAGCAACAGTTAGAACTGGACATGAAACAATAGACTGTTTCCAAATAGGAAAAGGAGTACGTCAAGGCTGTATTTTGTCACTGTGCTTATTTAACTTCTATGCAGAGGACATCATGAGAAACGCTGGGCTGGAAATAGCACAAGCTGGAATCAAGATTGCCGGGAGAAATATCAATAACCTCAGATATGCAGATGACACCACCCTTATGGCAGAAAGTGAAGAGGAACTCAAAAGCCTCTTGATGAAAGTGAAAGTGGCGAGTGAAAAAGTTGGCTTAAAGCTCAACATTCAGAAAACTAAGATCATGGCATCCAGTCCCATCACTTCCTGGGAAATAGATGGGGAAACAGTGGTAGGCTTTATTTTGGGGGGCTCCAAAATCACTGCAGATGGTGACTGCAGCCATGAAATTAAAAAATGCTTACCCTTGGTAGAAAAGTTATGACCAACCTAGACAGCATATTAAAAAGTAGAGACATTGCCAACAGAGGTCCATCTAGTCAAGGCTATGGTTTTCCCAGTAGTCATGTATGCATGTGAGAGTTGGACTATAAAGAACTTGAGCACTGAAGAATCAATGCTTTTGATCTGTGGTGTTAGAGAACACTCTTGAGAGCCCTTTGGACTTCAAGGAGATCCAACCAGTCCATCCTAAAAGAAATTAGTCCTGAATATTCATTGGAAGGATTGATGTTGAAGCTGAAATTCCAATACTTTGGCCACCTGATTCAAAGAAATGACTCATTTGAAAAGATCCTGATGCTGGGAAAGATTGAAGGCAGGAAGAGAAGTTGATGACAGAGGATGAGATGGTTGGATGGCATCACCAACTCAATGAACATGAGTTTGAGTAGACTCCGGGAGTTGGTGATGCACAGGGAAGCCTGGTGTGCTGCAGTCCATGAGGTCGCAAAGAGTCGGATACAACTGAGTGACTGAACTGATACTGACAGACTGAATCTTAAGATTAAATTATTACATGGCTATCAGACTCTATTAGAATATATTTATTGCTTCTTGTATGTGATATATTTCCCTATTTTGCTTATTTTTTAAAGAAGGAACCTCCAAGGAATTAATAGGAAATTAAAGGAGATGAACAGCATATGAAAATGCAGAGACATTGCTTTGTCAACAAAGGTCCGTCTAGTTAAGGCTATGGTTTTTCCAGTGGTCATGTATGGATGTGAGAGTTGGACCATAAAAAAAGCTGAGCTCCAAAGAATTGATGCTTTTGAACTGTGGTGTTGGAGAAGACTCTTGAGAGTCCCTTGGACTGCAAGGAGATTCAACCAGTCCATCCTAAAGGAGATCAGTCCTGTGTGTGCATTGGAAGGACTGATGTTGAAGCTGAAACTCCATTACTTTGGCCACCTGATGCGAAGAGCTGAGTCATTTGAAAAGACCCTGATGCTGGGAAAGATTGAGGCCAGGAGGAGAAGGGAACGACAGAGGATAAGATGGTTGGATGGCATCACCGACTCAATGGACATGGGGTTGGGTGGACTCCGGGAGTTGGTGATGGACAGGGAGGCCTGAAATACTGTGGTTCATGGGATCACAAACTGTCGGACATGACTGAGCAACTGAACTGAACTGAAAGGAGATGAAAACTTATAGTTATTCTGGGTACTCTATGAATGAGAATGTTCCTGGTTTATCTTTTATCTTGATTGACTCATGGATTGAATCAAATGTTAAGATTTGCTTTTCTTCTGAATTTTAAAGTCTTTCCTCTCTTGTCTTCCCTTATTTGTTGCTTCTGAGAACCATACTATCATTCAGATTCCCTCTCATTGTTTTGGGAATTCTTTCTTCCTTTTCTTATAAAGGTTTTTCTATCTTTTTTTCTCATTTGAGGTGCTAGGGAAATACTTTGCCATTTTCAAATTGGGAAAGGATGCTCCTCAGTTCTGGAGAGTTATGTGCTTGATTCGGTATGGTCAAAGCAATATCATCATAACCACCTTCTATCTCCTTCTCATGGGAAAAGAATGATCAATATCCCCTTCCCAATGAATTATGAGTTAGACTTTGTCAATGAGAGGTACTCCAGGGACTGCTGTATGCACATACAAATGGTAGACTTTTGATGCAGGATGGCAAGCACTAAAATCAACAGCAGTGGTCTACCTTCCTCGAGATTCTTAAATTACATTTGGTTGGTGCAAAAGTAATTGCAGTTTTGAATTGTTGAAATTGGAATGCGTTCTTAAATAAATGTGGTTATGTTATAAACCATTTTAATGTGCATTTCTTGCTATTTTTTGCTAATGACTTATTACTTGTTATTTATATTTGTTTTAGGTTATAGAGATGACATTAAACAAAAAGAAAATTTGAGCAATTTTCTTATTTGAGTTCAAAATGTAAAGCAGCAGATGTAACCTGCAACACCAACAACGCATTTGTCCCAGGAACTGCTAATGAACATACAGGCAGTGGTGATTCAAGAAGTTTTGCAGAGGCCAGAGGCTTGAAGATGAAGAGAATAGTGGCCAGCCACCAGAAGTTGACAACGACAAATTGAGAGCAATCATCAAAGCTGATCCTCTTACAACTACACGAGAAGATGCTGAAGAACTCAATGTTGACCATTCTATGGTCATTTGGCATTTGAGGCAAATTGGAAAGGTGAAAAAGCTTGATAAGTGGGTGCTTCATGAGCGGACTGAAAATCAGAAAAATCGTCATTTTGAAGCATGTCCTCTTTATTCTACACAACAACAAAGAACCATTTCTAAATAGGATTGTGACTTGTGACAAAAAGTGGATTTTATGTGGCAATCGACAATGCCCAGCTCAGTGGTTGGACTGAGAGCTCCAAAGCACTTCCCAAAGCCAAACATGAACCCAAAACAGTCATGGTCACTTGCCAGTGGTCTGCTGCTTGTTTGCTCCACTAAGCTTTCTGAATCCCAGCGAAACCATTACATCTGAGAAGAATGCTCAGCAAATCAATGGGACATACTGGAAACTGCAATGTGTGCAGCTGGCATTGGTCAACAGAAAAGACACAATTCTTCAGCATGACAACGCCTGACTGGAAGTTGCACAGCCAAGGCTTCAGAAGTTGAATGAATTGGGCTATGAAGTTTTGCATCATGGGCCATATTCACCTGACCTCTCACCAGCTAACACTTCTTTAAGCATCTCAACAACTTTTTGAAGGGAAAATACTTCCACCAGCAGCAGGAGGCAGTAAATGTTTTCCATGAGTTTGTCGAATCTCAAAGCATGGATTTTTACACTACAGGAATAAATTAACTTATTCCTCATTGGCAAAAATATAATGAGTAATGGTTCATATTTTCATTTATAAAGATGTGTTTGAGCCTAGTCATAATGATTTAAAATTCACGGTCCAAAACCACAATTACTTTTGTACCAACATAATAATAGCTGCCAGGCACTGACTTTGCAGTTGAATCTGAAAGAAGTGGCTTCCCTTGAGCCTATTCAGTTAAGTTCAGTTCGGTCGCTAAGTGGTGTCCGACTCTTTGTGACCCCATGGACTGCAGCGCTCCAGGCTTCCCTGTCCATCACCAACTCCCAGAGCTCGCTCAAACTCATGTCCATTGAGTTGGTTATGCCATCCAGCCATCTCATCCTCTGTCGTCCCCTTCTCCTCCCACCTTCAATCATTCCTAACACCAGGGTCTTTTCAAATGAGTCAGTTTTTCACATCAGGTGACCAAAGTATTGCAGTTTCAGCTTCAGCATCAGTCCTTCCAATCAGGTGCCAGATATTTTCTGAAAATCTCCCACCTTGGCACTTCAGGCAAAAGTGGTCAATGTCCATGAGAATTCTAAGACTTGAGGTGGGTGTGTAGCGAGGTCCTGGATGTCACCTCCTTCTATTCAGTTTCCTCTACCCTTGTGTTTTCAGTCCTTACAAGCGTAGGTGCATCTTTAATTTTTTGTACTGAAAAACTTCCTACTTAGAATATCAAGATTGGTTTCTCTTTTCCTGAACAAACTTGGCTGAAGCACATTCTTTTGATATTTCCTCGATAAGGTTCTCCTTATGATTCTCTTTGCCTACATTTTCTAGAACCTCTGTTCTATCATTTCATCAATGGTATTCTTAGATTGAGGCTTTTTGTTTGTTTGTTTTTGCTTGATTTTCTATGGTGTTTTTCATTTCTTTTTACTTTAGTTGTTTACCTAGGAAGTTTTCTTGATCTTCTCCTTTGATCATTTTATTACTTTTTTTTTCATTTTAGCTATCAAGTTGTTCACTTTCTGATCTCAAATTGACTTTCTTTTATTGGTTCCCATTATTTTATAGATAGTATATCTTTTCCAGGATATTTAATTGCTATAAATTTAGTTTGTGTTTACCTCCTATTCCCAGCATTATCTTTTCTACTATTGACATATTTTATTTAAATTAGGGTCTATACTATGGGAGGCACTCCACAAATGTCTTGTGATATTTGGAGTCTGATTTCAGAATTTTAAAAAGCTCAGTGAAAGCTATATTGCTGGGGATGATAAATGGATGGATTTTGATAAAAGTTGCTAAGTTACAGAGCTATTTTAAAAATTTTCCTTAATTACCAATATTCAGGGAGCTTTCTTGGCACTTTTTAAGAATAATTTTCCATTTCTCCCAAGAGTCTATACTTGGCTAGAAACATTCTGTGAGTTGGAAGAGAGAAGTCTGAGGTTCCCTTTGTTGAATGTGAAAAAATTTAATTAATCTCTTAGTTTCTACTCCATAACTCAGTCCTTCCATCTGTCATTTTTGATGTGCCTGAAGGAGAGAATATATTGTTCAATGTCTATAGAGAATAAACTAGTCTTATGCCTGGTGATGGGATACTTCAGCCCAAACTCTTTCAATACCTGCTTTTTTTTTTTTGTTTTTGCAACTCATGAGTCTCATTTAGTATTTTCTTTAAAAACTATAGTTTATCTCTTTTCTGCCTATCCTTTTACCATCCTGTCTCCTTTTTATCCACAAAAATATAGTTAACATCTCCCATCTACTGAAGTCACCTCTTACATTTTATTTGAACTGGTAGTTTTATATCCTTTAAAATCTATATATTGCCATTTTGTGGATGTCTTGGGAGAGAAAACAGAAATATACATGGTTAATCTTCCATGTTCATTTGAAACCCCAGAGCCTATTACTTATTCTCTGTGATCCACTGCTCCATGGTCTTACTTATTCTGGGGAGCAGAGATGTGTTAGAGTAGGGACTGAAGGAAGAGAGGTTAAGCTTCACAAGTAAATTCCTCTTCCTGTAAGTAATTAGACAACTTAGACCACATGCTCGAACTTACAGAATCTCTTTTAACTCTTATTCCACAAGATCACTGGAAGCTCCACAGATAGGGGACAAAACTCACGTGATTAGTGTCTGTTCAGTTGTGCCGTCTTCCTAATTAACTATGTGGCGTTATCATTTGTCCCACCTGAACATCCAAAAGCTGCTGAAATCAAAGCAAATAAAACCATGTCTTATCTTCTGTGTCAGCACCACTGGCACCCTGGAGGCCTTACCTATCCCACATCACCCTACCATTTCTCCATGGCTGCTGATGTCCCATGTTGGGTTGTGCAGACCTTGGGCAGGAGTTGCCACCTGGAGTCACAAATAAGAAATTAGGAGAGCTCTTCCTTTCTCAGCTTTCCCCCCTGCCTGTTAGAGTTTTGAACCTGCCAGTGAAATCAGGAACCAAGCATCTCAACTCATAATAGCATTCTTTGATATATTCATTAATAGTGGAAGTATATTTTAAAATATATTTTGATAAGCATGTCTCTTATAGTATATCTTATATTTCATTTACCTTTTACTGACAGTTATTACTGACAAAAATGCTCTCTACTTTGAGCTGCCCAGGCCTATATTAGATATGTAAGAGAAGTTGAGAAAATGAAAGAATATAATGAAAATAATACAAAATAACATAAACATTACTATACACCTCTTATCATGGTATCAGCTTTTCTCTTGCATGCTCCTGAGTCCCACATGAGAAGCTGGTGATCTGTGAACATATTATAACTTCTCTCTAACAACCCAATAATGCATGGAGGCCTCCTTCCAGAAGGAAAGTTATTAGAAGGTCAGAAGCTGTCATACCTTAATTTCCTCAATTTAGTATTTCTTTTATGTAAATAAATAAATAAAAATAATTTCCCACATTGAAAATTCTTTATAAACCACTGTATTATGCGTCTAGAATAAATATAGTAGAATATACAATGGTTGCAAGTGTATAATTTTATACTGTAAATATTTAAAATGTGCAAATGGCATGACATATTTTGATTCATTATTTTTTCATTATCTAGTTTTGTACAATTTTGATAAAAGTAAATTATGTTTCCTTCTGAATTTTCACTTGATTTTCTAGAGGGCAGAATGCCAATATAAACAAATGAAAAACACTTCCTTCAAAGTGGGCAAGTCAGAAATGCATGCTGTGTCTGGTAGCAGAATTAGAGTCTTTTAACTGTAGAAGTTAAATTGCTTCTTTTCTAAATACAATATTAAAGTGTGTGCAGTTATTAAGTCACAATGAATAGATATGAATATTTTGCCAACATCAAACACTGCCTGCAGTGTGCTTGAATAGCTATTCCTGAAATACAATGTAAAAAAGAAATCTAGATTATGTATTAAATTCTTAAATTGTTTAGTGTCTCTTATTTTAAGAAGGTTTTCTCATTTATCCACAGCTATCAATTTTGGATTAACGCAAGGATTAATTATCCATTTTATGATTTGTCCATACTTTCCCCTCCTTCTCCCTATTTCTGTCTGCCTGTTGGCCGTTTTCCTATTAGATGACACCTGAGTCATGGCCTGGAAAAGAATCTAATGTAGGATGAAACACAAAATGCCTCTATGAGAGGGCTGAATAGTACTAGAATTAACATTTCTATCTGAATCTAAATTAGCCTGTAATCATTTCTATGTCATATCTACACACATCAGTTAAAAATGTTCCGTGAGAAGAATTTTCATCCAAATATGGACAATAAGTCAATGAGTAAAGCAAGCTATTTAGTTGTTTAAGATCATATATCACAATTCAAAAGGTGAGAAAAGAACACCTATTCTTTTATGCCTGTGTGGAAAAACTTCTAAATAACTTTAGAAATTATTTTATATAAAAGGGAAAATATAGATATTATTTTTTGTTACACAATGGAAAAATCTAAGTATTCTTTCAGAGACATAGAAAAAAGAAATGAACACAGAGTCATCTGCCATGGTGCTCCCCTAATTGCCCAGTGGTTAAGAATCTGCCTGGCAATACAGGGCATGTGGGATTGATCCCTGGGCAGGGAAATATGATCCCACATGCCATGGAGCAACCAAGTTCATGTGCTGCAACTACTGAAGCTGAGGAGCTCTGGAGCCCGTGCACCGCAGTTAGAGAGCCTGCTTGCCACAACTCCTGAGCAGGCCATGATCCACAACTAGAGAGCCCGTGCACTGCCACGAAGAATCCCACAGAACGCGACGAAGGTCCTGCATGCTGCAACTAAGACCTCATATGGCCAAATAAATAAATAAATAAATATTAAAAAAAGAATCATCTCCAATAATCATCTGAACATTTGGTGGCAGCTCACTATGTTTAATCTCCAACTTACCTGGAGATTAAAATATAATATCCTTTTAACACAAAAAAATATTGAATCTGTTTATATTGGCCTAACACTAAATAAACAAAAATAAAACCGAACAATATCCAGATTGTTATGGTGTTTTTCATGCCACGGTTTGTGGCTGTCATGTTAATTGACATGTTTCAAATGCCACTTCTCTTGGAATTCGAGTTTGGTACCTCACTGCCAACCACATTGAAGTTAATGTGCCAGGAGGAAATAAACAAACACACCTGTCTTTAGGTCTTAGTTGGGGGAGAGAAAGTTGATTTCAAGTCTCAGCAATTACATTTTTCATGATTTAAATCTACTAGGAAATGGCTTTCCCCTTAATATTTATTCATATATTTAGTCAAAAATTGTTGTATATCAACTATGCATGTGTATTGTGCTATTAAAAATATTTTCTTGTATGACTTCAAGACATGTCTCTGGATTTTATTTTATTAATTAAAAGCAGGAAAATCATTCTCCAAAATTATATTGATTAAAAGCATTAGTGACAGCGAGAAGACCTTGCCTCTGCCTTCTCCCCTACTTCTGAATTGATATTTATGATAAGACAAGCTGTTATACTTATCTTTTCTATATTCTATAGATTCTATAGAAAAGATATTCAACTTTAAAATAAAATATATTCAATTGTAAAATCAAGTCATAATTACCACCTGCTTCACTTAAAGGAAATTATAAAAGTTCTGGAGATGAAAGCCTTCAAATATTTTGATCTCTCTAGATCAAAGTTGCTTCATAAATATAAAGTAGTTTTATTTCTTTAAATAAATTGAAGAATATATGCATTGTATTTAAAGTAACTATGCCTCATCACTTGCCACTCTTTATAAATACAAAATAATCTAATTAGCACAGTGGTCCTTCTGCTTGAAACTGCTTTGCGAAATATGAAGAGACAAGGGTATCCTTCAGCATACATAGAAATAAGCTCCTGGAAATTTTGAGGGGAAATGGCTTTTACTTCTCTGTTGTTCTTAGTATATTTGTGAGATTAGCATTCCTTTGCAGTTAAATATTCTATCCCATAGCTTGAAAATTGAACTGAGAGAAAATATTCTACTAATTAAAACAAAGGAAGTTATAGTCTTTTATTCAGTTATAAAGTTATCTTCCTACA